>NW_004949124.1:1759474-1762616 GCF_000317375.1 Microtus ochrogaster | reverse complement strand
GCATGCTAGGTGATTGCATGCTAGGTGATGCCATTCTAGGTGATAGATGCTACTTGCTCCAGTCACCCATGATTTAAGACATATCCTGTGATCAAAAATTCATCCAAGTTCACAGATTTGGAGATAGATCCAGATGCAGAAAAGGGGCAGGTAAGTCCCAACTCATTAGACTATTGTACAAAAGATCAAGAATATACCAGGGATAGCCCAGGAACCAAAATTTATCTGCCTTGTTCTGGGTCCCACCCACCAACCAACTCAGAAATCCTCCAAGAGTTGGTCATTTCTAGAAGTTCTAGAGAAACAATTAGAATTACATACTTTCTAATTTCAAGAGGAAAGAACCAGGACATAGTCACAATCAGAAATAACTCATTCACAATAGTCAGCCCTGAAAGAATGTTTGCTTCCCTCTGAAACTTCATTAGCCGGAACTAGTAGCCTAGTATGAGACACAGATGACAGACAGGGTTAGGCCTCTCTCACTCACAGTTTTGTCTCTAGTGACCATCACAACTGGTCCCCAGATGAGCAGACGAGAGGTGTTTTGGGGACCTGTGATTTGGCTGAGACTACTGTCACCCAACTAAAATGAGTAACATGTTTCTCATGGGTTCTTTTAGACTCTGTCAGCTAGGTTTCAGTCACGATGCTGGGCCTGTACTGAGGTCACTGCTACCTTCCCGATTTTCAGCAGACACTGATTATTCACACCAATCTTTCCAATCATATCTCGTTAGACAACCATGGGACCAAAGGTTCGAGGCTGCAACAAGTAGAATCCTGTCCCAGTCAGGGTTACTATTGCTGTAATGAAACACATGACCAAAAGCAATTTGAGAAGGAATGGCTTATTTCAGCTTACATCTCCAAGTAACAGTTCATCACTGAAGAAGTCAAGGCAGAAACTCAAACAGGACATGAAGTTGATGCAGGGGCCATGGAGAAGTGCTGTTTCCTGGTTTGCTCCTCATGGCCTGATCTACCTACTTTCTTATAGCACCCAGGACCACCAGTCAAGGGATGGTACCACCCACAATGGGCTGGATCCTTCCCATCAATCACTAACTTAGAAAATTCTTTCCAGCCAGATCTTATGGAGGCATTTTCCCTCCTTTCAGATGACTCTGCCTTGTGTCATAAAATTAGCCAGTACAAACCTATATCATAAACAACAGTCACAGAGAGAATGGCTCCTCAATGGGAAAAGGTCAAAAGCCATTCCTGGTGGGGCAGGGACTGTCTAATTAAGAGCAAAAGTGGCTATAGTTCCAGGGATGATTTAGAAGGATCCATGGCACAACTAGTGGGCATCAGAAAGGACTCTCTTGGTTGCTAGGATAATGGCATTCTCTGATCTATGGAGGTCCTTGGCTATAGCAACCAGGTCCAGGGTCAGGTCAAAGTGGAAAAGTGTCACCAAGAGCAGTGAAACTCAACACCTCTCTTCTATCCAGAGAAACACAGTAGTGTATTCTTATTAGGAACCATATGCAAAGCTCAGAGTTATACAATTATGTATTTTCCCTAAAGCACTAAAACTTAGTGGAAAATAGAGGCCATCAGCTCTAGTCTCTCCTTCCACTATGAGGGCTTTAGGAACCAAACACGGATGAATCGTGTTGTGGCAAACCCTCTTAACCATGGAAAGCCAGAACCTAAGCGATTCAACCAAGGGGCTCAGAACATGTTATTTGGACTCCAGAGCCTCAGAACATAGCTCCTTCCTATGTTCCTGACCCTTTAGTGGAGAGTGGTGTCCTCTGTACCTAATGCTCCCCTACATTTGTACCTCTGATCAAGTACTTATATATATTGCTTGCACTTTGAGGCCATTGTCCTCATTTGCTGCACATTTGTTCAAAGATTGCTCAATTTTTTAGTATGAAGTTTTAGTCTTTAAGCTATATAGGTATTAAGAATTACAGGTCAATAGTCATCCATGTTTGCCATACTTATAGTGAGACTACTCAGGTTCTTTAGATGCATAGAGATTGTATTCCACATAGATAGGTAATCTTCAAACACTTCAGATAACTTTAAAATATGACATTTAAATAATTTAATTCTTTTGGCATGAGACATGATTGCTCCTGGCAGCACCAATCTATTTCTGAGAGACTGTTGGGCACCAAAGACACCACACTTGGAGCTTGTTTTCTTCTTGACAAAACAGGCCTTTGGGCAAAGAACTGCCCCTGCCTTGACTAATGACAAAATGCACATTGTCCAAACTGGACAAGCAGGATACTAGTGAAAAGACTACCAAATCTTGCCAAGATAGGGTGAGACAGTTTTTCAAATTTTCCTTCCTCTGAAAATGTCCTATCAGATACTCTAGACCTTAGCAAAAGTTGGTTGCTACAACATTGCAAATGAGACTTTGGGTGATTGCCCAGGTAGCCTGTTGTCTCTGCCATTTCTTGCACCTTTTGGAAGATCGCACTTCCTGCTTACTCAGGTAATATTATTTCCCTTATCAAGACTTTGATGGGGTTGAAGACTAGATACTCATAGCTACTTTCCTCTCATGACTTAGCCAAGCCATTTTTAAAGTAAGGGAAAGGTGTTGTGGGAACTCCTTCACTCAAAAGCCTTTAAGATACCAGCCCACTTTGGCCTTGATCTCATGTAGTATAAAGGCAGACACAAAGCATGCATGGCTCTCTTCGCTGCTGGATTCAGTTCCAGTTCCCAGCACACACAGAGGACTGCAGATCGCTACCCTTACTGCGAGTTGATCCCCAAAAAAATAGACCTTTGTTACGCTCCATTCTGAGCTATTGTGGAACTCTTGGGTACACCCTCCATCATCTCTGGGGCTTTTCTGGAGGTGCTTCCTTTACACTTAGGAAAGACTCAAACCCGTGACAGCCCATATTGTGGAACTCTTCCAGTACACCCTCCATCACCTCTGGGGCTTTCCTGGAGGTGCTTCCTTTACACTTAGGAAAGACTCAACCCTGTAACAGCCCATCAAGCTTCACCCAGCCAGAAACTGGCCCTGCAGCTCTCAACCCATAACATGCCTGCTACAGCTGTGGAGATGGTCTACCTTGTTGGTTTTCACATAGTCTGGTGAGTATTTTCCACTAAAGGCCACTTTTTAGGCCAGGCCATTATAAAGAAAAAATACTGAGTG
>NW_004949124.1:1758209-1759294 GCF_000317375.1 Microtus ochrogaster | reverse complement strand
TTTTTTTTTTTCAGACAAGGTTTCTCTGTAGCTTTGGAGCCTGTCCTGGAACTAGCTCTTGTAGACCAGGCTGGCCTTGAACCCACAGAGATCCACCTGTCTCTGCTGGGATTAAAGGCATGCGCCACCACCGCCCAGCATCAGGGGCCCATGGTTTAAGGAGATTCCAATGGGTAATGTCACAGTCTTCCAGAGGATCCTTTACATGATGACTACTCAACCGTAACACAAAATAACATATTTGGGGGTGTTTTCCTCTGGAGATACACTGACATGGGTATGGGTACCTGTAACCCCTCCTTCCTCACTAGTGACCACAAAAGAAGGGAGGCCTATTCTTATCAATAAGACTCTTTAATACACTGTAACTGCAACGAATTCCTAATCATATCTTGCGTGTATAAGATCTGCCATTCAAAAGTCCTCCGCAATAAGCATTCCCTTTGACCCCTCTCTAATGCCCTTGGAGTGGGTAATTTACCCATCATTTAGAGAATATGGGATGCTCTTTGTCCTTTGCCCATTTCTGTTACAGGAACGGAAAAGTGTAAACAAAAGCACGTATCTAGGGTGTGACGGGGCAAAAACAAAGGAGGAAAGGATAGATAAAAACAAACAAACAAACAAACAAAACCAGGCTTGGAGACGCTGGGCAGAAAGAGCAAGCATTAAGGCAGGGAGTCTTCTAAATCAGACACTTCCTGCTTGGGTGTTTCATAGGGGTCACGGGTCCTCCCTTTCTCCCATTGGTCCCATTTAGAAACCCACTCCCATGCCTTCTCACCATTTCTCCTTCCGGTTGCTTCTGGAAACAAGAAGCCACCATCTTGGAGAGCCCACTTTCTCTTTGTCCATCTATGTCCCCCTAACTCCCGTTAACAGCCATCTCTCCAGCCTCTATAGTGGATTTTTTTTGTTTCACCATGAAACACAAACAAATAGACAGAAAACACTCAGCAAATAAGGCATGGGTTTACATAAACCTCAGAGCAAAGCTTAAGGATGTATTAGCAGGCTTGCAAGAAACTGTCATGTGACTTACAAGTTGAAGCCAGCTGAGCAGTGAGGGAATTTCTTAACCACCC
>NW_004949124.1:1738591-1757629 GCF_000317375.1 Microtus ochrogaster | reverse complement strand
TTGGGATCAGGATGAGGGGGGAGGGATGTGGCTCAGCTGGCAGAGAGCTTGCCTAGCATGAACAAAGCCCTGAGTTCAAGACCCAGCACTGCAGAAAGTGGTTTAACAGGAGCACTCAGAAGGTAAAGGCCAAAGGATCAGAAGTTCAAGCTCAATCTGGTTTCCAACCTTGATGGGAAACCTCTGTGCCTAATTCTGCAGATTAAGGAAGAAGATGCTGACATCATCAGTGATCACTCCTCCTGCATGTCCATTATAAAGATACAGTGGCTTAGCCTGTGTTAGCCCATATTAGGACCACTGACTGGGCTCAGTCAGCTCTGTCTTCACTTTCTCCCAGTGGTTTGGTATGAGGGCCAGTTCTGGCCAGGGAAGTCGTAAGTATTTAAGTTCTACCATTTGCGTTGTCTCATTTTCCTCAAGGGCAACTCGGGAGGCAGTTTCCAGGTCCATCCATGCCTCCCAGGTCCTTTTGCTCCCTTCATGAGCTCGGCAGCAACACTGCTACCTGGAGTTAGGAAGAAATAAAGGCAAGGAATCCAAGGACTTTGTCTCCCCTGACAACATCAGTCAGGCTCAGAGGGAGGAAACCCTCGTAGCAATAGGTTAGGGACAGAGCTTCTCTAATAAGGAAGAAATTTAGTGCATGGCTTCAATAGAGAAGATCTCTCTCTCTCTCTCTCTCTCTCTCTCTCTCTCTCTCTCTCTCTCTCTCTCTGTGTGTGTGTGTGTGTGTGTATGTGTGTGTGTGTATGTGTGTGTGTGTGTGTGTGTGTGTGTTATTTTTAATTTAAACATCAAGTAAAAATAGAATTTCCTGTTGATCAGATAAGAAATTCCTGTTTTTCTAGCAGCAGGGCAACCTCTGTTGGGCGGGCACAGACAGTGGGGGTTACCAACTATTTCCGAGATGAAGAATTAAAGAAAGCAGAGGCTGGGTGGGCCCTGGCTCGCATCTTTTTATTTTTTGAAGTGCAGAGACAGCTCGTAACACAGGGTGCAATGAATAATTTCCTACATGCGTTACACTGAGAACTCAGGCTGCCTTCGGAAAAGCTCACTCCGCCGGTTCCCTGGGGCCTGGATATTTTTAGTTGGCTAGATGCAGTTGGTTTCAGACTTCTGAGGCCTGAGCTGCTGGACCTGAGAATGGTGGGTGGAAAAGGAGAGCTTCTTACAGGGACATGCAGGTATGCTCCCTCCAACTTCCCAAGTCCTTTGTCTCTCCAACTTGGGCTCATCTCTCCTGCCTGGGTAGTCCGGTGCCTTACTCAGTGTACCAGCCTGTATTTGCTTCTGTGGAGGAGGCTTCAACAAGCCCATCTCCAGTGGACCACCGGGGGCTTTGGGAGCCTTGAGCATCCGTTTTCTTCTGAAAAGCAGCCCCCTGATTTCAGCTAAGGCAATCACCTCTTCCTCGGTATGTAGCTTGATGGAATTGCCAGTCAAGGCTTCTGAGTGTCTCCCTAGTTAAGTCTGCCCATCAGTCATCCCTTCTCAAGGAAATTAGAGCTTTGGTGGAGTGATGCAGAGACAGAAAAAGGACCCCAGCTTATCCACTACAACAATCAGTGCTGCGACTGGACCCAGCAAGACCTTGTTTAGTCCCTGCCCTTCTAGGCCAACTATTCCTATCAACACCAATTTCTGTGGGCTTCTCGATGGCCTTCTGGCAGATCTCCACTCTCTAACACCCACAAAAAAGCGCACTGACACCAGGTGACTCACAGGAAAGACTGTCACCATGAGTCAGTCAGAAGTGGCACCTGTGTGACTCTTAATGGGATTGATAGTCACAGCACAAATGTGTGAGCTTGTTACCGCTTGAGAAACACCCACACATGTGACTGCGCCTTTGGCCCTGTTACAGCTCCGTGTGAAAAACAAGCATCCAGCCCCCTGAGAAGGAGGGGGAGGCAGGGGTCTAGAAACCTACTTTGCAGCCGGAGATCCACAGCACTGTCTCTTAAACTCCAGGAGATTTGCTGCTCCAATCCAGAAGGCTCTCAATCATACCACACACCTTCTTGGGCTACCAAAGCATGAGTAAAACTTGAGTGAGTTCCCTGGCTTGAGGGTTATGTAGTCTTTAGCCTATACTGTTTATGGAGATTCATGGCTCACCAAAATCTGAAGGTAGAGTCCTGACTGCTTATATGTTTCAGAAATTTTGGCTTGCTGCAGCATCCAAGGAAGAAACTTGAAAAGACATGTGAACATTTAAATTTGTCTTTAAGATGTCACCAGGACAGTGTATATAAACACATATGTCCATTCTGACTATTTAAGTGGCCAAATGTAGGAATAGACCAAATGTCCATTAATCGGTCAATGAAATAGCCAAAATGTGCTATACCCACATATCAAAGTAGTTTTCAGCCGTGAAGGACAATGGAGTGTTGATGCAGACTATAAACTCCTTCTCAACCATGTCATGCCATTGCCAAAGAAGCCAGAGACTCAAACCTGTACATATTGTATGAGCCCATTAATATGTAATGTTCAGAATATGTCATAGAGATCAAAGACAAATGGGCAGTTTTCAGAGCCTGGAGGGAGGTATGAGTAGAGAAAATATGTAATAACAGAAGTTTTACTCTGTGATAACATTTGGAACTAGATAGTGGTGATGGTGGCCTAACACTGTAGAAACACTGATGCCATTGAACTGTTCACTGCAAAAATGATTGATTTTATGTTATATGAACTTCACTTGAAATCGTGTGTGAGATTTAAATCAATGAAACATAAGACTTGGTTTTCTGTGTGATCTGCTAAGACTGGACAATGACTCTGGAACCAAGACACCAGGACAGTCACCCATCACAAGAACATAGCAGGGGTGGTGTTGTGTTGTGTAGAAGCCAAGTGTCCTAAGGAAAGACAGAGTGAGTTCTCCCCATAACAAACCTTTCTGACTTGAAGAAAAATATCCCAGGAGTAGACCAGCTTCCACTCTCCATTGCTGAATTGAGGACATGCCTTAACAGAGTTATGGAAGGGTTGAGTAGTAAAGAGTTATTATATAGTAAGGGGTTATTTGTATGTTATTTTTTGAGGATGTTTGCCAGGCTGTTTCTTTTTCTCCCTGATATATGCACTATTTTTTTGCGCATATAGCTTTAGGCCAGTCTGTAAAGCGCTCAGCTGTGGTTCACAGACAGTGTGGACTCAGTAAGAATTGAGATTCTATAGCCAAATTTCCAAGGATTATAGCTACTAAACATAGAAAAAGAAGAGAACATTTTAGTATTTATAGTAATCATGGTTTGTTAGGTAGATAACTATGGCACAAATGAAGAAATGGAGGCTAGAGATGGCTCAGTGTAAAAAGCATGTGCTACTCTCACAGAGGACATGGGTTCAGTTCCCATCACCCACACAGCAGTTCACAATTGTCTGTAACTCCAGTTCCAGGGGATTTTTTGACTTTTGCTAATACCAGAAACATATGCATGTATGTATGGTACACATACATTCTCATAGGCAAAACATTCACACATAGAAAATAAAAAGAAATATATTTTTATTAAGTGAGGAAAATAAAAGTATAGAAAATTTAGCAAAGTTTTCCAAGTCACATAGTAAGTAGATAAAGAATTAAAACGGAGTCTAAAAGTCCTACTTCTCCCTCCACTCCGTTCCTTAGTTTCTCTTCTCTCCTTTTATTCTTCGTGAGTGATTCTGTATGTGTGTGTGTGCGTGCGCACGCGCAAATGCCCAAAGAGTAGGGAAAATCATGTGTGTGCATGCATATGGAGGCTAGAGAATAACACTGGGTGTTATTTCATGCTGTCCTCTTTGAGTTAGGGTCTCTCATCAGCAGGGACTTTGCTAAGCAGGCTGGACTGGCTGCCAATCATTGTGCCCCAATGATCCTCTATTTCTGCCTTTCCAGCACTGGAATTTCAGAAGGCCACCACTATGGCCAGCTTTTTATTTATATGGATTCTGGGAATCAAACCCAGGTCCTCCTGCTTACAAGGCAAGCACTCTAGTAGGTCAGCCACATCCCCAGTCTCCCTCTTCTCTCCCTTGTCACTCACCCCTGGGAGCTCTTCTGAGAGTTATCTGGCTTTACACTACCTCCACGACACTTGGGGGTCCCTTTTCTGAATGCCCATGGAGCCCCCATCTTTGTTGCTCACTTGAAAATTAACTTCATGTTCTTCTAAGTTTTGTTATCCTTAGCTAGTCTAATCTTCTAACGTGCTACTACTTTCGAGTTTCTATTTGTTGAATCTTCAAGGACAAAACAGACTCCTTGGGGAACACAGTTGTCCTGTTCCCTCTGTCCCAGCCTGGCCTCACAAAACTCTGGACAAAGAAAATAGCAAGAACATCACCCATTACTGTAATTGGGGGACTGAAACGGTTCTTAAAGGTGTTCTCATCAGAACTAAGCCACCTTTAGAAATCCCCCTAATGGCTGGAGAGCTGGCTCAGAGGTTAAGCGCAGTGCCTGCTCTTCCAAAGGTCCTGAGTTCAATTCCCGGCAACCACATGGTGGCTCACAACCATCTGTAATGAGGTCTGGTGCCCTCTTCTGGCCAGCAGGCATACACACAGACAGAACATTGTATACATAATAAATAAATAAATAAATAAATATATTTTAAAAAAATCCCCCTAATGGTCATTAGAGGCAATGAACAAAGATATGTCCTATTTCAGTGGACTTCATTCTGCCCAACTCTTTCTGCCTTTAGGTAGCATCTATAATTTCTTTAAGGATATGAAAAGAATCCATTCTTCAAGAGTTTGGGGCTCTCATAGTTCCTGAGTTGATAGATACTCACTTGGAACTAACCTGGGGGGCATGCCACTATGCTTTTTTTAATGAAAAAAATTTATATACAATATATTTTGATCATATTCTTTCCCCTCACTCTTAACTTCTCCCAGAGACTGGGAATTCTAAAATCTTTATATTTGAGAGAGTCCATACGGTATATGTTTAACACATCCCATAATGACCCTAGCAACATCGATAGTAAAACAACTCAATTAACACTTCCACAGTGAAACATGTGTGCACTTGTGTTGCCTGGGATAAATGGAATCCCACTACAGTCATGTGCCAGGGCAGGATTTTACTTCCAAATCGTTGACAAGCACAGGATTTCAGAGCTTTTGCTGACCCAGAAACAGATAGTAACTATGAACTGCTCACATTATATCAAGAACCCTGCTCACACACACACACACACACAAAAAGAACCCTGCTCAGTGTCTGCCACGACTTACCTCCAATACCCACCACCAGCACTATGCAGGGCTCATCTTACCCACATGTCACTGATGATGAAACCACATTTAACAGGTTTGTGACTCACTTGAGATCATATCAACAGGGGCACTGGAGCAAAACTTCACATACACATTAACCTCCCCTCATGTCTGTGGTCCCCTGTGCAGGTGTTAGGATGCTCTATTGAGAAGTTGGAATGTGGTGAGTGGTCTCATAAGATTTCTCGGATTATGGACTAGGGAGATTTATAAGATTTCTCGGATTATGGACTAGGGAGATTTTACCCTAAGACCTGGGAAAGTTGAGTTGTAGGCTTTTCAAGAAGAAAAATAAGAACAGCCACCTTCTTTGGTTTAATTAAATGGCAGGTGCAAGGACCAAGCTCAGACTTTACTGTGAAAGGCACAACCATGACAAAGGCTCGCCTGGAACTCAGCGTCTATCTAGCACACCTGTTAAGAATTGAGCCCAGGCACTGAGGATCCAGCCCTGTAACAAGTTGGGGTGTTCCGTGAAAATGCACTTCTGGCCAAGCTTCAAGTCCTGAGGAAGAAGGTTTCCTGGTCCACAAGACTATTTTGAAAACTAAATGGAACAAGGCAGGTTAAGCTCAAAGCCTGACAGAGTGAGTCTGCTGAGTGAACTCTCAAGGAGACCATGTCGCAGGAAGCGGGGCAGGAAGACAGCAGAGGCAAACACAGAGAAAGACTGGCAGTCTGATCCTCCAGGGGGCTTATGCCCAGTCAGAATCTGTTGGCAAACACATCCTGCTTTTGAAGTTATTGATTTGTTTCGCTATATGCGGTAAGGGGGATGGATGTGGTTATAGATGTAGGTGTGTCTCATCCAGAGGTAGATATTGGGTTTCTTCCTCAATAACTCTCCACATCCATCTGTCTGTCTGTCTATCTATCTACTTATCTATTTTGAGACAACGTCTGCCACTGAACCTGGAGCCCACTAATTCAGCTAATCTAGCTAACCAACAAACCCCAGGGACCTTGTCTCCCTGCCTCCCTCCACCTGAGATTATAGACGAACCCTACTTGGCCTCTTGCTTGCATGCTGGGGATGCAGCCTCAGGTTGCCATGCTTGTACAACAAGCTCCTTACCACCTGAGCCCTGGGTTTTACAAGCTCTTCAGCACTTGAGCACACTGTACGATTTGAGTGAAGAAAAGTCAGGAGTGGCCAACACAGGCCGTGGAGGAGTGGCTCTTTCCTGGGGGTGGGTGAGGGCATCTTCATCTACTCTCTGTTGCTGTAACAGAATACAGAAAGCTGGGAACTTACACAGAAAAGAGGCTGGAAAATCCAAAAACATGGCACCTGGATGTGCTTCCATTCTAGCAAAAGCTTTCTGTTACCCTAACTCCCGGCAGAATGTGGAAAAGTGGGTGGGTATTGTAGAAAATGGACAATATAAAGGATTCCTGGCCCTGGACAATTCACTCTTTGGTGGCAAATGCAGTTCTGAGAGAGTGAGGATTTCAAATAGAAACCCACCGAAAACTTCACCAGCTCTTAAAGGCCCCACGTCCCAATACTGCCCCAGTGACAATCACATTTCAATACAAGTTTTAGGGGGATTAGTCACTCAGACTGGGACATGGTGAATTAAGCCAGCCTCCACAAAGACCTTGGGCTTAATCCTCTGCAGCTCACCAGCTCTAACACAGATGAAAAGGTCATTTCTCTTGTTGGTTCCTGCTAGTCTAAACTCTCATGGAGAGACTAACTGCCCGGGATTTTCCTTCCACACTCCTGAGACTAAAGCATCTGTTCATGGTGTCATGAAAAACCACCTTGGGCAGCCAAGGTGACCCAACAAGGTTGTGTGTCTTCTGCCAGTATCTTCCCTGGAGGCTCCAGGACCACTCCCAGGACCGCTTGGGCCTGGGTTCAAATTATACATGATGCTCATGGAGTCACAGCATCCCTGGAGCCACAGCATCCGTGGAGCCACAGCATCCGTGGAGCCATAGCATCCGTGGAGCCATAGCATCCGTGGAGCCACAGCATCCCTGGAGCCACAGCATCCGTGGAGCCACAGCATCCGTGGAGCCACAGCATCCGTGGAGCCTATATCGACTCCATAAACTCAGGAACAGGCCCAAGAACCAACTAAGAGGGACAGAAAGGATCCGTGAAAGAGAGTGTATGACTAATTCACCATTGTGTCTTCAAGAAAGAAAAATGTTTGGTGAGCAATTCTGACCCTTAATCAACATTTCTTGAGTGAAATAAATGCAAAAAAGACACATACCTTATGGACAAACCCTTGCATGACTTCACTTCCCCTGAGGGGTACCCCTGACTTGTCCACCCCATCCTGGCTTCAGATTCCTCCTGGTCAGCCACAGAGTTCACTTGAGTCCCATGTCCCACCCCTGAGACAGAAGGGAGAATGGAGCCAGAGTAAGAACACACTGCCTCGCCTGGTGACTGTTGGCTGTGGTCTGTCATCTCCCTATTTCAAGCTCAAATGCCTGCTCTTGTTCCACAGACAGGACCCCCCCCCCCCAATTAGGAGTGTTCCAGACCCAAACCAGATGCTCCAAAGGGCAGTAATTAAGTCAGCAGACCACGCTTTCAGCTCTTTTCACACCTGCCTGCCAAGAGCAGAATTACTGTAGAAAAAGGAGCTCTTGTCTGTGCCAGAACTGGTAAGCATCCTACAGAAACATCCGGGTCTGGGGCCAGTGGGGAGGGAGGTGGTGGTCAGTCACATGTGGTCCTCTCTCTGAGAACCACACAGTAGCAGCATGTGGCAGCTTGCTGACAGTTCTTCAGGGCTGCCATGCGGCCAGGGAGTGAGTACTTAAAATGATGAGGCCCTGGGATGTGGCTGGACTGCAGAGGAAAGTGGTGAACGCGTGGTCAGTAGCAGACTATGAATAGCTCTGAATAGCATTTACTTAGCGCTTTTTAGGTACTCCTATATGGCAGAGTCTTTCCCCATGTCCTTGTCTTAGACCCTTCTCATGTGGGTAGCAAGGATATCCAACCTTTTGATATCGTGACACAATGTTGTCATGTAAAAAAAATCTCACCCAAGAACTGTGTGATCAAGTTACAAAAAAGTAATTCTCAAAAAACAAATTTCTCATAATGGTTTCTTTTTTTGAAATTTTTGTATGCGTGCTATGCACCTGCTTGTCTGTGTATGTAACCAGGAGACTTTGAGAACACAAGGGGGCTAGAAGAGGGCATTGGATCCCCTGGAACTAGAATTACAGGCAATTGTGAGTGTCATGATGCAGGTGCTGGGAACTGAATTAAAGTCCTCTACGAGAGTACTAAGTGCTCTTAGCTGCTAAGCCATCTCTCTGGCTGACCCCACACCTTATGTTTGAAGCCAGTATATATAATTTTGCGCTGGGTCACATTCATAGCTACCCTGCAACACGCAAGCTTTGCACATTGATTTGAACACACCTGGAACTTGAAAAGTTCCCTCGGTTGAAGACAGAACAGCACTGCTCTCAAATGACGTTCTGAAAGTCTTGTAGAAGTGGGGGTGACATCCCAGAACTTATGAGAGGCTCTGCTGCTGAGGTCCCCTCTCTCCACTGCAGCTTGGCCAACTCTTCAGCATCCTGGCTTAGGCAACAGACTGGAGGAGGCAGGAAGAAGTGTTCAGGCTCCTCAGAATGGTGGTCAGTATGTATGGCCAAAGTCCATAGTTTACAGTAGGGCTCATGCTTGGAATTGTATAGTTGTATCTAACAACACAATCCGACATTATGGTATTATATTGTTAGGAGCCAATTTCCTCCTAAAATCATTGCAGTAACCATCACCCTGGGGAGTCTGCAGAGAACCCCACACCCCTAATTATGTTAGGAATCGTTCTATTGACAGAGCCTACCCCACACCCAAATTGGCTGATGGAGAGCTATCTGTTAGCGGAACCTACCTCACATTCCAAACTATCTAGGGAACTAGGTGTGGCAATTCCTGACTTCTTGGCCTACAGTGACCTGACCGAAGATAACCTCCTGCCTACGTGACCAACACGGACCACGTGACCAACGTGAACTACGTGACAAGAGCTCAGGCCCCTGTACCCACGCCCCAACTCCATACCCTATATAAGTTGTACCCCATCTCTAATAAACTGAGGCTTCGACAGGAATTCCAGCTTGGCCTCATTCCTCTTTTCTATCTCATATCTTCCAGATAGCGCCTCTCCGGGACCCTGGAATAACTGACCTGCCAGACGGGTTACTGACCCTAGACGAGGTAACCCGTCAAGGCAATCAACATTATATACTTTCTTTCTGCCCTGAAACCCCTCCCCCCACTTTGTTTGTCCTTTCCTGCCTCCGGGCCTCTGCTAATAGCTGGTCTTTGTATTGTCTCAGAACTTTGCCTTTTCCAGAACGCTACATAGCTGGATCTTGGCCACATGTAGTCTTTTCAGGTGAGTTCTGTTCATTTAGTGACATGCAGCCAGCTTCTCTGTGTCCTTAATGGACTCATAGCTCCCTTCTTTACAGGGCTGGATGATATTACATCGTCTAGATGTATCATGGCTTCTTTATCCATTCACTTGCTGAAGGCAACTTGTTTTGCTGCCAAGTTATAGCAATTGCTGATGTTTTGGCAAATATCACCATGCAGGCTTCTTTATGGACCCAAGACTTCTTAATCGGTCAAACAGCAAACTGCCCGATTTCTCTATTACATTTACTGTAACTCTCCTGACCTCCATCTTCAGGAACGATAATAATCCTATAGGACAGTTCTGAAGTTGACTTTTATGATGCCCATGAAGCTCTTAGACAGCGCCGAGCACTTAGGTGACCTGGATTCTGGCTGTGCACAGAAGAGAAAGCTGTTTTCCCTACAGCAAGCATGGTAGAGATAAGGCCTGTAGTACATATGACTCTGTCTTGCTTAATTTCTGTTACTATAAACTACTCTGACAAACGCCACTTAGGACATAAAGAGCTTGGCTTAGTTCATAATTCCTGCCTTGACTACCTCGCTATGATGACTCAGAAGCAGCTAGTTACATCTGAACTGAGAAGAATGCATACATGTGTTCTACAATAGTATAGTCCATGATCATATGCCTAGTGAGAGGGGCTATCCACAGTAGACTGAGCCTCCCTACATTAATTTAGTAATCGAAGCAATCCCCCCCACAGACATGCCCATGGGCCAACCTGATCTAGACAATCCCTCGCTTCCTTCTCACGTGACTCTAGATTGTGTCAAACTGACCAGGAAAACCACCACAAGCCCCAACTCCTGTCAGAGGCTGTGGAAATGACTGAAGGTCACAAAGGTTTACCTTCTAGAGCTACAGCTAGCAGGTGTGAGGGACCAACTCCTTGTGATCCAGGTCAGCCTTTTCTAGATTTGAGAAGAACATGGAGATTCGAGTCAGTTTACCTGGATTTCTGTCTTACTCAGCTCTTAACTAACCCATGCGTGCCACCCCCCTCTTTGCCTATGCCTTTGCCCAGCAGACAGGAATGATACTCAGATCGTAATATTACTGTGAGATAAAGTTGCTCATTTAAATACAAGGGTATTTGTGAGGTTTGAAAGATGTCGGTGGGGGGAAATGACGGCGTGAAGGAGGAGAACAGTATTTACTGTTGAGGAGCCCTCAGCTATGGGCAGCCTTCCTTGTTATCCTGTTAAGTGTAGTGACGATTTAAATGTAGGAACAATAAGCATGAGTATTGACTAAGAGGTGTAATATATGGAATATCATAATCACAGTTTATCTGTCCACACTCCACGAAGGCACAAGAGCTAGGAAGGGCTGTAAGATTGTCATGGTGCCCTGACTCCCCATAAGGTAGACTCAAGTGTCTCCTACAGACCTAACTGAATCGTTCAGTCCTGAGCAGCTTGACCTGGGGAGGGAAGTAGAGATAAACCCTGTGTCGCGCAGTGAAGCCTGTTATTAAGACAAGGGTGCTGGTATACCCCTGGGCGTACTTCCTCCTTTCACTGTGTGTTCATCTCCTCCCAGGGATGCCGCTCCTGCTCTTCTACCGTTTCCTCACAGGAAATAGTCATGCCCCATACCTGAAGCTCACAGGTGTGGAAAACGAGACACACCTGTAACCATGGTGATGGCTAGACGGGAGGAGGCAACATAAGAAGAAGCTTGTGGACTAGGGAGCCCAGCTTCTATGGCAACAGCCCAAGTCAACGAGAGACACTGCCTTAAAGGTAGAAATCCTTGTGGGCCAAAGCTTAAGGTTGATCTCTGACTTCACACGTTGCACTGTGCACATGTGCACCGCCATGGACATTCACGTGCACAATACACACATATGTATGTGTATACCTATATTAAAATTAATTGCCATCCAGCAAGATCGACAGTTGAGCTCCTCAGTCACATTGGACATAATTCAACTGCTCGGTAGCCACATGTGCGGTGACCATCAGATGAGATGGCACGATACGGAATGTTTTCATCATCACAGAAAACTCTTTTGGGCAGCAAAGTTCTGGAACATTCTTCCCCTGATTTCTTATCCATCCTTCAAGTCTCAGCTTAAATATCACATTCCCACAGAGTCCTTCACTGACCCTCCAGGCTAAATTAAGTCTCCCTACTTCCTTGCTCATACAGCCAGCAATTTCCCTCTTGAGATCTTACCACTGTTTGCCAAGTGATGGTTGAGCCTCTGATAATTTCCTACCCACATCCAGAGCATACTCCTCTGAGCGGCTACATCAGTCTCAGCCCCTGCCTCGGCGCCATCAGTAAGACCAGATGGTGGGTGAGTGGAACAATGAACTTGTACATGTGGACGAGTACACACTGATGTACACAAGACATCAGTGTCTCGATTAGGAAGTGCCCGGTAAGAAGCAAAAGCTTGGGGACCGCATGCTGCAGGACTGCATCCTGACCTCCCTGCCTGAGTTAGCCTTTGGAAACCAGCACCTCCTTCTGTGGAGAAACAGTATGTTCTTACCTATCCCTGACGCTGTATGGGAGTGAGTGGAACAGCATATGTACAGCCCAAGGCATGGAATCGGTGCCAGAGATGTGTGCATTCACCCCCACACCTTGGTTTCCTCAGCCCTTCCTCCCTTCCCCCAAAGTCCTTTCCATCCTCTCTGCATCTCTGACTCTGCCAACCAAGTCTCATTCTTCATGCTTGCCTACCTCTAAAGGCCTTTCCTTCCTTTTAAGTTGCCACAATTGAGAGATCAAACCCAAAATTTCCCCAACACAGACAACCCACTCACTCTGTCTAGACCCTATTCCTTCTGTGGCTTCTCTGTCGCTATAGGAGCCAGCCTAAGCCATTTTCTCACTCAGAATGGGCAGAGGCAACCTTCATCCATGGGCTTGTTCTTGGAGCAGCCAGTGCCCATGGCACTCGACCCAGTCTCCTTAGGCAGTTTCTTCAGTTTGTGTTTATGAATACCCTGCATCAGCACCCCCACCAACGCTTCCTTAAAATGCAGCCCCCTGCTCCCTCCCCATAGACTCATTGGATCTGAATCTCGGTAACAAGACCCGGGAACAGTGTTTTCAACCATAGGCTCAGATGATTGGATTGCTCTCATCAAAGCTTCTCAGAATATATTTAGCCCCACAGAACGCTGAGGATTCCTTTAATAAACCACTAATCCTTCCTTAATTTTCATTAAAAGATCATTTACAAAATACCTCTCTAGTGGGTTTTCAAGTTTATTTTTATTATTCAGAACTCACAGGCTCCAGGCTGGATATAGATGACTCAAACATCCTCCAAAGGTTTGCCCCCAAAGCTGTGGCATTATGGAAAAATGGTAGAACTTTTTGAGGGGTGGGGAGCTAGTTGAAGAGAGTCCTTAATAGTATATTATGGAAGGGATGCTAAGACCCTGGTGAGGGTCTTCCTTTATCCCGTGACCCCAACACATATACACATACTTTGTAGCCACAGGCCCAGCTACTATGTACTGAAGCTATGAGCCAAAATTAGCCCGTCCTCTTCTAAGGATCTCAGATGTTTTGTCCCAGATAGAGACACAGACAGCATTGTATATGCGGAACTTAGCCAGGTTTACAGTGGACTCCAGCTTACTGCTAGAAAAGAAGGTAGCCACGCAGTACCAGGCCCTTCTGTAACCTCCATGGAGACACATGCCAACAAAATTCACTACAAGTCCCCATTTGCATTGAAAGGTCCCACTGCAATGAGAGGGCCCTCACTATTGGTTTGGACCCTCCTTCCTTCACATTGCTGCTTTTCTTGGTGGGTTCTGATAACCTGTGGCTGGTTCCTCACTATGGATTCACAGTGGAGAGATAACATTTAACACTATCACAATAAGTGGACTTGAAGACAGCTTCCTCCTTGTCTTATTAAGGGTTTCTATCGCTGTGATGAACACCATGACCCAAAGCAAGTCGGGGGAGGAAAGGGTTTATTCGGTTTATACTTCTGCATCATAATCCGTCACTAAAGGAAGTCAAGTAGGGCAGGAACCTGGAGGCAGGAGCTGATACAGAGGTCATGGAGAGGGGCTGCTTACTGGTTTGCTCCCCATGGCTTGTTCAGTTTGCTTTCTTATAGAACCCAAGACCACCAGTCCAGGGATGGCCCCACCCACAATGGGTTGGGCCCTTTCCACATCAATCACTGATTAAGAAAATGCCCCACAGGCTGACCTACAGTCTGATCTTATGGAGGCACTTTCTCAATTGAGTGTCACCTCCTCTCCAGTGGCTCTAGCTTGTGCCAAGTTAACACAAAACTAGCCAGCAAAACTGGACCCCTGTCAACTTGACATACAAACACATCACTATTAATCCACAATTTTTCCTTTCTTTTTCTTTTTTTTTAAATATTTATTTATTTTATTATGTATGCAATATCCTGTCTGTATCTATGCCTGCAGGCCAGAAGAGGGCACCTGACCTCATTACAGGTGGTTGTGAGCCACCATGTGGTTGCTGGGAATTGAACTCAGGACCTTTGGTAGAGCAGGCAATGCTCTTAACCTCTGAGCCATCTCTCCAGCCCCAATTTTTCCTTTCTTATTCACCCCCACAGATAGCACATTAATATAAACATAACAGTATAGAATATTCCAAATTTTAAAAGTTCCACAGTCTTTTAAAATTCAGTCTCTTTAAAATTCAAACGTCTTTCAAAATTCAAAGTCTCTCAACTGTGGGCTCTTGTCAAATGAAAAATAAATTGAATACCCTCTTACTTCAAGAGGGAAGAACCAGAGCACTGTCACAATCAGAACAAAGCAAAACTCAACTCCAAAAGTGCAAATCACTCAATGCCCAGCTATCCATGATTTACCCACGATCTTCTGGGATCCTCCAAGGGGCTGGGTCACTTCTCTGGCCCTGCACACACTGGTTACCTTCTAGGCTCAATCCAGCTCCTTTCCATACCTGTCACTTTTCTTGGTGGTTGTCCCATGACTCTGGCATCTCTAAATTGCTAGACTGGTCCACTGCAGCTGGGCTGCACTTTCGCCAATAACTTCTCCTACACTCCAGGAACTCCAGCCCCGCCACATAGTGCCAAGTCTGTTCCCTGTAATCTCATGCCTTCAAAACTAGTACCACCCGGGTGACTCTTACACATTATGAAGTTCAGCCGTCAGCATGAGGCACCACTTTGGCCTCCTCTGGCACACAGCTTCTCTGACCCTGAAGAAACAGTTCCCAGAATACTTGCCTCAGTGGTGCTGGTGTCTTCTAAGTTCCAGCTAACCAGCATCTATTGTCCCAGAAAAGCAAAGGTTTCACACTGGGGGCTCAGGTCTTGGGGATTCTTCAGCCCCGGCTCACCATAAACCTCAGATTCTCAACTCAAAATGGCAAATGGTACTGACAGAGTCTTTAAGGGGCTCTCAAAACTTCCCTCTGAACTTTACAAGCCAGGCCTCCTTCGCCTACAGTACCTTCAAGTTCTTACCTTCCAAACTCCTACAGAACAGGTCACCAAGCTTTGAACACTCAATGAATTTTCTTGCCCAGAGTTCCAAAGTCCTCTCACAGTGTTCCCAAAAACACACATCGTCAGGTCTGTCACAACATTTCTGTACTGTCCTTGTACCAACTTGTCTTAGGGTTACCATTGCTGGGCTGAGACACCAGGCCCAAAAGCAAGTTGGGGAAGGAAAGGGTTTATTTGGCTCACACTTCCACATCATAGTTCATCATCAAGGACGTCAGGACAGGAACTCGAACAGAGCAGGAACCTGGAGGCAGGAGCTGATGCAGAGGCCATGGAGGGAAGTTGCTTACTGACTTGCTCTCCATGGCTTGCTCAGTCTGCTTTCTTACAGAACCAAGAACCACCAGCCTAGGGATGGCACCACCCATAATGGGCTGGGTCCTCCCATCAATCGCTAATTAAGAAAACACCTTATAGCCAGATCTTATGGAGGCAAGTTCTCAACGGAGGGTCCCTCCTTTCCAGGGACTCTACTTGTGTCAAGTTGACACAGAACTAGCCAGCGTACTGCTCAAATACAAATAACACCAAAGCTGGAGCAAATGGGTGTGTACTCAGTCATTCCAAATTGGGTTTTGTATTTATATTCTTCTCTTGTTATAGAAATCAGCCCATTTTCCACAGTGAACTCTAAAGTGGGGGAATGAAGGAAGTAGATAAAGACTCTTGAGTAGCCCTGAGTTGGGTTCTGGGTATAATTATTGCCGCTCCTTTCTTTCATCGCCCTGGTGAAGCGGGGGACCCTTCCCTTGTACCTTAGGCCAAAGCTCTTTTTTCAGGATTGTCGACTCCATGCCCCCCCCCCCCCCCCCCCCCGTCCTGCCTTTCAGAGTCTTCCTATCATCTCTGCCCTCAGGCGCCACGCTGGACAGACACAGCCCACTGAACTGGTTGAGGTTTCTCTGATCCTCAGAAATAAGCAGCTCCTAGCAGCCCCAGCCCCTATCTCCTTTCCCTTCTTGCTAGGGGCCAGCTGACTCACGGCCTCCATACTGGGGAAACCACAGAGTGTAGTGGCAGCCATCCACTGCCAGCACAGCTCCTGGAATGTTCCTTTAGGTCCTGACTAGCTGCCCTGTGTGGACTCCCCGTCCCTAGTCAGGTGGGCCTTCACACATGGAGCACCCCATGAATCTGCTCTCAGGCTCCACACTGGGCAGATACAGCTCACTGACCTGGCTGAGGTCTCTGGATGCAGGAGGGAACAGAGGCAGGAGCTGGAATAACGTGAAGTGGGAGGTGCTGTCTCCAACTCCACTGCAACATGGAAGCAAGAAGCCTTTAGTATTTGTTTATTTATTTTAGTGGGTCTGAATACCAAAGCCACAACCTTGCACATCCTGAGCAAGCGCTTCGGTATTGAGCTCCACCCCAAGTCCTGCAAACAAGCCTATTGCCGCTTCCTTTCATCCCAAAGGAAACAACTTTGCAGAGATGCCTTCTTGGCCACACCCTTCACCAGCTCAGCAGCCTGCTAGTCCCACACCTCGGGCTGGTCCCAACCTGAGCCCACTGTACTCTGCATCTGGCATAGTGATGCCTCTTCCTCCAAGCCACTGTACTCTGCATCTGGCATAGTGATGCCTCTTCCTCCAAGGAGCCCTCCCCCGATGCCACAGCCTCAGCACCTTCTCCTTATCTTTGTATGCCAGGGGCCTGCAGGAGCCACTGGGTCAAGTTAACACAGAACTTTACATGGTGGTTCTACCAAAAAGTCCTCTGCCCTACGCAGGTACAAGGCAAAGCACCCCATTGGCTGTGACTACAACAGGCCCCTCTCCACATCACTGCTGAGGGTCTAATGACATCCTGCTTCACAGGTCTGTAAAAAAAAAACAACCAATTTGTTATGATCATCTCAGTCTTGTTGATGTTACTAAGACAACTTGGGAGCAAGCCAAATGTCAACACTGGGAGAGTCCATTAAATAAACTACAGTTCAAGCTATACAATGGAAAATTACATACCCATTAAAAATAACATCAAGGAAGCCTATAAATAGGCACGGAAAGCTAGGGAGATACATTTTCAAGTTTTAAAGGCTTGTTACAAAACACCCGAGTGTTAACAGGCTTCCTCTCTGAAGGTCAGCGTTGCGGGTCATCATCTCATTCACATGATAGGCTGTGCTTTATGCAAGGTGTGAGTAGTATCAAATGGAAGTTATTTACTGAAGGTGCCCAGCTTGATTCTGTAAGAGCTGGAGGGAAGAGCAAGCGCAGAGTGTGGGAAATGTTACGACAGCAATCCCCGTGAAGAACTGACCCCAGTGTCCCTGTGCAGAATTGACCCCAGTGTCCTGTGAAGAACTGACCCCAGTAGTCCGTGGTTGCCCGTGTCTCCTTCAGGTCTTTCGCTGCTCCAGGGCTTGCATGCACAGCTCATTGTTTGGAGGAACTGGCTGGTTTGTATCCAGAGGAAGGCTGAGTGTGTATTGCTTCTCAGAGATGGCTTCTTGCTCCATGGTTTTATTTGGTCCCCCTCCCTTTCCCAAAGAGCCCTTCTTCATGACTCAGCAGACATAATCCACCCATCCATAGCAGGCAAGTCAAAAACTCCTCAGAGATGTTCCGTCCCCAGTCCTCTGGGTCTAACTAGATTACAAGGTTTCACAAAAGTGACTTTGCAGACGTGATTAAGGTGACAGACCCTCAGCTGCTTGAGGCTCTTGGGATATGCTGATGGGTCTATAAGATGGAATCACGTGAGCACGTGAAAGCACAGAACTTTGTCCAGCTGGAGTCAGGGAAGACACAGCAGTAGTCAGGGAAGCATGAGAGAGACGGTCTCCCATTGGAGGGCCACAGGGTAAGTGTGAGGAGTCTGGGTAGCTGTAGGTGACAGGCAGCAAGGGAGAGGGGGCCTTTAGTCCTAAAGCCACCAAGATGCAGCCAACAACCTGAATGGGCTCAGGAGCAGACACAGAGTCGCTCACAGAGGAACACATCCGCAGCTTCTTGATTTCAACCCTGTGAAGGCCCAAGAGAAGGACCAGCTGGGCCCCCACTGCATTCTCACTGCAGATAATAAGTAGGTATTGTGTTCATCAATAGTAATATGTTATGCTAATGATTAAAGGGGGAAAATCTAATGCCCTTTGAAGGTTTAGGTCAGCATCCCCTAAAGCAACAGTTCTTAACCTTTGACCCTTTGGAGGGGGCAATGATCCTTTCACAGGGGTCATCTAAAACCATCAGAAAATACAGATAGTTATATTGTGATTCATAACATTAGCCAAATTGCAGGTGTGAAGTAGCAACGACAATAATTTTATAGTTGGGGGTCACAACATGAGGGGCTGTATTAAAGGGTCACAGCATTAGGAAGGTTGAGAATCACTGCCCTGGAGGTCTGTGAAAGCTTCCTCCCCAAGGTAATGACATTAGAAGTTCTGTGGACCTTTAAAATATGTGTCCTGGAGGCTGAAGAGATAGCTCAGCAGTTAAGGACCCTTGGTACACAATTATGAGGATCCAAGTTTGGATCTCAACACCGCCATTCAGCTTTTTATTTTACCAATCACAGCAATACATTTTCACATAGTGTACAATTATCCCACAACAAGTACCCACAAGGAAGTCACCAGCTAGGGGACACCTGGAAAAAGGCTATCTAGTGGGACCAGAGGAACACATACATGGGCCATTCAACACTTAGCCAAACAGGGACATGCCACTCAGACTCTCAAAAAGGCACTCCAGCAGGGAGAGTGGAGGTGGGGAGCTAGGAAGAGGGGAGGGAGAAGAAGCTTTGGCTAGAAAGTAAAACAAGAAAAGATAGATAGATGATAGATAGATAGATAGATAGATAGATAGATAGATAGATAGA
>NW_004949124.1:1727112-1737941 GCF_000317375.1 Microtus ochrogaster | reverse complement strand
AGATAAGAAAGACAACCTGGGATCCTGTACTGATGCAGGAGCATGACTGAACAAGAACGACTGTGTCCCAAGATGGGAACCCTTGGTCTTGGTCCTGTTCTCGGAGCATCAGGAGAGAAAGCGCTGCTTCTTTTCCTCCATACTAAAGGGGGATGGGCTAGGAAGGGAAGCCATCAAGTTGCAACAGAGGACTCAGGACATTCCTCATGGGTCACACTGGAGCAAGTGACCTCGTACAATGTTTCTTTTTTCCACTGGGGTGCCACTTGAGTGTCCAGGTGGTCCTCTTGGGTGGCCCCACTCTACCATGGCCTACAGAGACCCTTGTGTGCCACTACAGGAGTGTTCCTTACCCAGGCCTTGTCCCTCTCGCTATCCTGATGCCTCCAGCTGACATGACCACGGCTTACCAAGCAGATCTTTTGGTCTGGATCTCCAAATAGTCCACATGGCTCTCCTCCTTCCCTCCCCGGTTGGAGAGGTAGCCCCCCAATACACACACCCACATACTTGCTCACCTACACATTCTCTCCTCTCTTTGTCAAGGACAATATACACTCTTCTGGCTTTAAAAGAAACCTCTGTCCGACCTCTCAAATGTCACACTCAACTACTTTATTCTTCTGATGTGGACGATGAGCTACAAGAGGCAAAAGTCAATTTCCCACCATTCCTTCCATAAGACTTGTGTGACAGTTTGGTCCCTTGCTTTTGGAATGAGATACTATTTCTACACTTCACGTTTTACTTCCCACTTGTGGCTTATGGAAGAGCTCGGTTTGAGCATCTTATCCCAAGAACACAGGCATAGAGGCCCAGAAAGCAAATATCCCCTTAGCACAGTGCTCAGCTTGAGCTTTAACCTCCCTAAGCAGGATAAACCAGATTTCTGTCACCTACCAGCTCTCTGAGTAAAGGCTGCAGAAGAGAAAGCTCATCTGCCTAGCAGATGCATGGTTCTGTTGCAAAAGCATGGACTTGGAGCTGAGAGACTGTGTGGTGAGGCTGGCTCTGACGCTAAGGGGCTATGGGGACCGAGACAAAGCCAGTTACTGACTGTGAGCTCTCATTTCTCATCTCAATAGCAGATGAGTTGAACGTGATGGTCCCCAAGATTCTTCTAACTTTAGGATGCTGAGTTGGTCTGGGGGATTATGCAAGGCCAACGCCTTGGTAGTTCAAGGACAGAGATGACGTCAGAATCCCTTAGAGCAGAGGCTGCCACTTCCACCAGTGCCAGTGGCTGTTTTGTTTCGGGTGACAAATTGTCATGGGCCTGTCTTCTGACTTAGGGACATGTCCTTCTCTGGCTCAAGATAGAGACGAAACAAAAGGGCAACTTCCTGGGTCTGGGGGCATCAGGCTGATCTCAGGCCTCAGCTGTTGAAGGAAGCTGCAAGGCTCATCTGGGGATCCAAAACAGGCAGCAAAGGGACAGCTTTCCAAGTGCTCCCTCAGCTAAAGATAAAAATATCCCAGGCTCGGGGATGTTCCCAGTCATAAATCAATCAGCCAGAACTATTTCTGTTCACATCCTTTGCCCAGGGTTCCCCTCCTTATGACTTCCATCCTGTCCTCTCCACTCTGGCCCCAGTCACTGTACCCCCGGCGTAGGATGAGGTTTACCAGATTCTCTTACCACAGGTCACCATCTTGTCCATGCCAGTATGGGAATCCTTACCCCGCCTACCAGTGAGTGGGTAAGGATGCTGGTCCCTCCAATGGCCTCCATCATTCTACACAGTAGAGGGTCATTCTGACGGGCAGACTGATTCCCCCAGGGCATGCCAGATCTCTCAGCCTTCGAGGCAGAGGAGTTGCTCCTGGGTTGTGGTGGGTTTCTAGGAGTAAGCAATCTTGACTTTGCCCCCACCCCATCTCTGGCATGGCTAGAGTATTTACAGGGATTAGTGTCCCTACCCCTTAGGGCCACTTGGAGGATTAAATGAGGCTCTGTAGATAAAACATTAAATTTGGCACACGGCATGTTGCAGATGTTCAAAAGACAAGAATTGCCTTCCCCTGCTAGCCTTCCATCTGGCTCTCATCCTCCCACGGTTGACCCACGTCTTGAAAAAGCTCCTTTGAGAAGATTTTGTCAGCCTGTCAGGTTCAAATCTAGCTCCTGGGGAGGCCCTTGAGGATATCTGATCTACTCCGAGATCCTAAATCAGTCTCCTAGTAATAATCACAGATGCCACGCTGCTGGGCCATCTGGAGACTCCTGCCTTATAGTCAATCTTTTACCGCCCTCTACAGGCTGTAGTGCTGCACTGCAGGCAATGTCGGCTAGCCCCAGAAAGACTGGCTGACCTCACTCTGTAGATCCGAGGCACTCTGGATTAAGACAAAACAGGGGCAAAGCAAAATATCTGAGGCAGTCAACACTTCAGAGTATCATGAAAATTTCTACTTCACAAAGCACTTGCTGGGTGAGTTTCCACGGACACTCTGCTCTTGCCTCAACCTAAGTACACAAGGGAACCCAGTCATTCACTGCTCACTCGGTAAAACCTTAATAATGAGGGCTCCTACCTTGTAACATTACAGACAATCATCTGAATCAGTTCCCTGAAAATGCCGTCTTGGGGACTAAAGTGTCAGCCTCATGCATGCTGCAAACAATGGCATCATCTATAACACACTGAAAGGTGTCTGTGAAGCGAGGAGGTGGCCACGTTGGTCGGTCAAGTGTTAACCTAGCGTGCACGAAGACCCAGGTTCCAGCCCAATATTCCACAAATGGAACAAGGTGGCAAGTGCAAGAAACACTAGCAATTGAGAGGTAGAGGCAGGAGGATCTGAAGTTCAAGGTTATGCTCAGCTACACAAGTTTGGGGCCAGCCTGGGACACTTGAGACCTAGTCTCAAAGAGGGGAGAGGAAGGGAGAGAAGGGATGAGGGAAAGAGGGAGGGAGTGAGGGGAGGGAGGTAGGAAGGAAGGAAGGGAGGGAGGGAGGGAGGGGAGAAGGGAGATAGGAAATGGAAAGAGAAGGAAAAGGAATATGGTGTGTATATGTGTGTGTGTGTGTGTGTGTGTGTGTGTGTGGAGAGGGAGAGAGAGAGAGAGAGAGAGGAGAGCATCGAGAGACAGGAGAGAGAAGTATACATGTTTCATAGTTTAGAAACAGTGATTGGCTGCAATATGGAAGATGCTAGCATTTGACGTGATAACTCAGAAGCATTTCTTACATGCCAACCAGCTGGCAGCTGTATTTGTTAGTATCATCAAACATAGCTGGGCTGCATCATTTCTGCCTATCCTTCCATGGGCAGAAACGCAGGCTCTGTCTGGCAGACCCCACCATACTGTCCACTCAGGACTGTGTTGTGCTGGAACCTCCTGCCAGGGCGATGAGAGGGGATGTTTGTTTTTCTCCCGTTCTCCCCACCGACTGCAAGCACGTGAGGGATTCTACCCAGGGTTCATTAGGCTCAGACATTGCATAAGAGTGAAGGAAGCCAAGACTTTGATAGTTGCAGCTCTGTTATGTAACTGGAGTTTTCGGGTCATATATTTATAGACTTAATCAGGGAGATCTTAGTGATGACTGTAGTTGAACCCTTTCATTTCCCAATAAGATGAGGCACAGGAGGAGAAGATAACACTTGAAGGGCACACAGCTGTCAAACTCGGGCTTTCTCCCTGGCTGATACTGATGTCAGTATCATCATTTTCAGGTGAAATCACTCCAAAGAAAGTTCTGAAGACAAATCTTTTATATATACATGGGGAGGTGGGGAGAGACCTAGCACACTGTGTGAACTGAATAATTGGGTTGGTTGGAGTTTTGCATTAGAGAATAATCTTATTTTAATAGTCAACAATACTGGAGCTAAGCTCAAATTCATTTTATTCTTTATTATTGTCTTCCATGATCCAAAGTAGAGGTTTTAATCTCCTTCACTGTCTCACAGCAAAATAAGAGTGCGTGGCTCTGAGGTTACAATGTGGCATTCTCTGGTCTGAGGGAAAGCTTTCTGAAGACGGCATTTGGACCTGGAGATACTTTGGTTTGAGCTGCAGGAGCTGTGTGAGAGTCCTTCCAAGGTGCTTAACTCACCACTTACACCCGGCATCTCTCCATTTGCTCATCATTTTGTTTGCAACTCCTATTTGGATCACGACTGTCTTAATGCATTCCATTTTCCTAAAAACTCCATCCTGCTGAATCAGCTCTCCCATGCAGCAAATGGGAATCTGGATACTACTGTACGGAATTCCAGCTCCACGGAAGCCCTGCTATAGTACGAAACGCTGCTGAGGACTCTCTTCAGACCCTCACGGACCAGGGTTTACAGTTGTTTTCTGATTTCCCAGTGACACACTAGGGAGGAATAAGAGAATTCTCATTGACATGGTTTTTTTTTCATGGTGTCCCTCCCACTCCATCCCAATACATGCCACCTCCTAGCACAGACAATATCATACTAAGATCAAATCCCATTTTACAGTCTTAGTCATGGGAAACACCCTCAGCACAGGACCTCTTAAAATCCTAGTCCTTCATACATTTTTACTGAGCACCTGCCAGGTGGCTACCACTCCAGCGGGGTCTGGGCAGATGATGATAAACATTACAGATGTGGTCCCCTTGCACATGGCACTCGCAGTCCTTAGAAGCACGGCTGACGTGTGGAATCAGCTGTTCACGCAAGTCCACTGCAGGGGTTTAGCTACTGGGGTGTTGGTACAGAGAGAAGAGTCTTTGTTCTAGGTTGGGGGCCTCTGAAGACCTCTTTGAATGATTGAGTTTTGCATCCCATTCCTTGCAAGACGCTGACAATGCAACCTGTTCATAGGAATCACTCTTGTTAAAGATACAGGGCTTGGGTAACCATCAGCAGTGGAGATCATGGTGGGTTCTAGGTAACCGGAATGAAGCTGTGCATCTGCAGGAACCTCGCACTGAGTTTTGTGGTTCTTACCTCCTAGCTAAAGCAGTCAGCAGGCATGGGAGCAGCCTGACTGGGAATCCTTCTCACTCAGTACTGAGATCTTGATGTTGTAATAGGAACAGCGGGCCGCTTCCCGCCACCTGGCTAGCTTTACCCGAAATAATTACATGGAAACTGTATTATTTTAAACACTGCCTGGCCCATTAGTTCCAACCTCTTATTGGCTAGCTCTTACATATTGATCTAACCCATTTCTAATAATCTGTGTAGCTCCATGAGGTGGCTTACCAGGGAAGATCTTAACCTGCATCTGCCTGGAATGGGAGAATCATGGCGGCTCACTGACTCAGCTTCTTTCTCCCAGCATTCTGTTCTGCCTACTCCACCCACCTAAGGGATCGCCTATCAAAATGGGCCAAGGCAGTTTCTTTATTAGCCAATGACCTTCCTCCATCATCTAGATGTCAGGTTCTCTTCCCTTGAGGACTTACCCTATCTATTCCTCATACCTGGGATATTTGGAAGTAGTAAGTATTCACTTTACCTCTCAACCCTTACCTACCTGCTAATCCAACAGAGGTTTTGAGTACTACTAGAGATCTCTGTGTGTAGCTACTGTATTGCAGAGCTCAGGCTGGGCTGGCTCTGAGATTCCATGGAGTAAAAGCATGTTCCTAGCATATTCTCCTCTTGCCTGGCATCACCCACCAAACATAAAACAAAGGGACTTCCCAAAGGGATTCTGAGGACCATAGAATGCCTTTATTGCAGTGGTTCTCAACCTATGGGTCACGACCACTTTGGGGTTCACTTATCAGCTATCCTGATCCTGCATATCAGATTGCGATTCATACATATGACTCATAAGAGAAGCAAAATTGCAGTTACAAAATAACAATGAGATAATTTTATGGCTGGGGGTCACCACAATATGAAGAACTGTATTAAAGGTGGCAGCACAAGAAAGGTCAAGAACCACTGTTCCATCACCCGCCCCGGCAGGGCACCACATGGTGCAGTCATCTGGGTCCCAGAAGGCTGCGAAGTCCTTGAGGGTACCTATGGCCCCAGTGCCAAGAAGGCAAATGGTAACGTTGAGAGATTTGTCTTTAGCCTTCCCTCTCCACAGCACCTCATATGGTGTTTTTGACTGATGGGTTCCCCAGATGACAGTGAATAGCATAAAAGACTGGGCTGTTTAGGAGATTTAGCCGTCACCTGTAGCCAGCTGGAAGATGAAATCTGTGGATAACGGCTGTACAACACGCAACCCTCCCGCCGTGAGAGCAGCCCATCTGCAAGCTGCAACTTCAAAGCGGCTGTTCATTATTTTCTTGCAAGGCCAACTCAGTGTCCCAGATGGCTCAATGAAGGCAGTCCTTGACCCAAGGCTGCCCGGGTAAACAGACCCGTGGAACCTTCCCTTCAAGTTTGCCAGTCGGCGCCTGTCCTCCCCTGGGTGACATGAGAGTTTTGCAAAGTATCTTACCAGGGTGGTGAATTGATCCACGCAAGCATTTCGGATCTTCTCCGGGGTGGCAGGGCTGTCTAGCTGGAAAAGTTGTTTTGCGTTATCACCTCCGTGCTGAGCGCGAGCTGCGCGGATGGCATCCTTGATGGCGAAGAAGATAGACGAAGCCAGGAAGAGAGGCGGCTCCCCAACAGCCTGAATGGGTAGGACGTAAAACAGGGAATCAGCCAGAGTGGTTCCGGACCCTGTGTCTTCCCACAGACTCTGGAGGCCAGACCACAATCCCCCACCAGGAAGACCATTGATGCCCACGAAGAACTCCATTCAGCGCTAATGGAAACACACCAACTAAGGCAAGAGGAGGTCATCAAAACTAACAAAGTCCTGAGAAACTATTTCTTAAATGGCTGAACTTCATAGTTCTGTTTTTTTGTTGTTGTTGTTGTTTGTTTTAACTCATCCTATGTCATTTTCTCTGATTATAACAAAATACACATTAATTATATAATATACCTTTGAAGTTATAGTAAATGATTATTTTTATTACTCAGACAGGGTTTGGCTTTGAAACCCTGCCTAGTCTGGTTCTCACTATGTAACCTTAGTTGTCCTTGAATTTGCAGCAATTTTCCTGTCCCGGCCTCTAAAATGCCAAGATTACAGGTGTGCACCACCGTGCCTGGCTACTGTTTTATAAATAAACACATGAGTCTTAGCCCCTTCCTCAGGTACTGACCTAGGGGAATCGTCTGTCTGGAGCTCTGACAGCAATGTTTAGCATGTACTGCAGTTACAAGGTCGGATCGGCTAGAATTACAAGCACCTCCTAAAAGAGGTTGGCTTTTCTTCCCCGTGGGGCAGAGATTGAAGACCACCTACATCAGAATCACCAAGGATACTTACTGTTAAAATGTAAGTGCTGAGATTCTACATCCTGGAATTACAGGCCCAAAATTTCTGGGGTTATTTATTTTAATAATCTATTTTTATGTGTATTCATGGTTTGCCTACATGTATGTCTGTGTGTGCATGTCAGATGCCCTAGAACTGGAGTTACAGACGGTTGTGAGCTGCCATGTGGATGCTGGGAATTGAACCTGGGTCCTTCTGGAAGACCTGGCAGTGTTCTTAACCAGTGAGCCATCTCCTTAGCCCCAGTTTCTGGGGATATGATCCCTAGAGATGGACATTTCTCCTGAGTCTCATGACCTTAACATGTTGTCCTTTGTAAGAATCAACAGCTAAGGTCACGACGTATTCCAGACCCTACCTGCCCACATCAGCATAGCAAACCCTGACAGGAGCAAATATTTCATTGACTACAAGTCATGATTCTCCTTCCTTCAAAGATACAGGACTATGAGAATAAGCTATGTTGATCTTCAACCATGTTCTGCACTCCCTGAGGACAAGAATGAAGGAAGCTCTCTGTATATGATTCCCTAACCTTGTTAGTAAGGTTTTAAGGTTGGATCTCAACAACTAGAGGGAGTGATGAAGTATTGGAAGGTGCCCCACTCCTCTACAATGAGTGTGTTGGGTTTTATAAGAACATGGAGATGCTGGGTTTATAAAATTCATCTCCCTGAGGACCAAGGACCATGATGCATGACTGCAGACTGAGCATAGGTCAGAATTTGACCCTTGGTATTTGGTTAAGGAATCTCTCTGAGGCTCCCAGCAGGAACCAGCTTCAGTTAAGAGCTCAAGCTGTGCCCTTGGCCATGGCCACTTTCATTGTTTCTCAGCTCTGCCGCCTTTCCAGAGCTGGTGTCAATCCTCTTCCTTCTGTAGGAGGAGTCCCTTGCAGACCCTCCAGGTGGGTCACCCACTGTGACCTCCCATCCCACGGGTGAGAAGGCATTACAGACCCACAATCCACAGTACCTTGGAGGCATAGATGGCCTTCTTGTTGGGACAGTCACGGAGCAGCGACACTCTGAACTCAATGGGGATGCTGCCAAATGCAGGGATCTTGTAGGTACTGGGGCCAAGAGTGTGCAGCTTCCCCTCAGGAGAGTAGTGTAGCTCCTCCATAGTGAAGAGACCAAGGCCCTGAACAAACGCCCCTTCTATCTATAGGACAAAAGGTGACCATGGTTACCACCTCACCTCTAGCTCCACCCCCCAGGAGAGATACTGATAGCTACAATGAACGCAAAACCTGGCCTATATAGTGAGGCCTTGAAGGAGGCTAAAACAGCCTTCAACTGCCTGTCTGGCTCTTGCCTCGGTACAAAGGCGTCTCGAATGACATGTCACTAAACTTGGTCTTAAGATGAACAGAGACCCAGAACATGTTAGCACAGTGGCAAGTACCGTTTCTCATCCAAACCTGCCACTGCGTAGATGAAGATGCTGTGTCCATGGCATCACTGGTGAGCTAACAGTGAGAAACAAGCTCGTAGGAGAGGTTTCTTGAGTAGCAAATTCTTAAAAATTTACCTCCAGCCTTGTTGGGTTTTTTATACTGCCTATCTTCTAGGAGGAAGTGTCCCCTCCATGACTTAAATCTAAAGCACCCTCTACACTGTCTGCTGGTCCCCATCGGCTCCCCATCCCCTATTCAGAAGAGTGATATGGATGCTGCCAAAGGCTGAACAAACACAAGACAAGGCGTTGTCAATAATCTTTGCATCCATAGTACTTGACACAATGCCTGCCTACATAGGGTATCCCCCAAGCAGGTGTGTGTGTGTGTGTGTGTGTGTGTGTGTGTGTGTGTGTGTGCTGACTACAGAGTAGATTGGCCTTTTTCTTTTTAAAAATACACTCATATTTTCTACCAGATGTCACTATGTCACAATCTCAAATTGTGATTTCTCCCATCTTCTCCAGCTTGGCCTATTCTATTGATTCCATACTTTCCAAAAGTGGTTTTCATTGGGCCGTCTTCCTCCTCATGGTTGATCCCATGTCATTTGGTGGATTCCTCCACCCCTCTAGTCCTGGCACCATTTACTACCTAGAAAGTAATTTATCCAATGTCCTGGGTCAGCGAGAAATGGGGAGATAGTCGGTTGTTCTGACCTCAGGTCCCACTGCCTAGGACTCAATTCCAGTGTCTCTTTCCTTCCTACATTGTGCTGATTTCCAGCTGCTCAGTCCCTCTCTCTTTCTCTCTCTCCCTCCCTCCCTTCCTTACTCTTTCTCTCCTTCCCTTCCTCTTCCTTCCCCATCTCCCCCTTTTCTCCCTGTGTGTGCCTGTGTGTCTGCATCACATGTGAGCATCTAATGTCTTCTCATGGACCACACTGGTCTCTGGGGTGTGTGGCCGCCCTTCCTAAGTTAACTTATATTTGTTTGTTTTCTGATTTGAGAGTTGGGTGGATGATTATCACTCTAACTCTTTCTATGCAGAATGAGGGTCTCTAAGCACCATGCTCTGGCCAGGTTAAAAATGACAACATGCTGTGTCACTGGAGGCCGTCAGTAAACAGAGTGAGGGTGGGCACACACTTCTGACATATTCTGTCCCCACCCTGGTCTCCCACAGAACTTACCTGTCCAATATCAATAGCAGGATTCAAGCTGGAACCAACATCCATGACGATATCTGTACGGAGATTCTGTGGATGGAAACAGTTTGAGAAGAAATGCCTGGATTTAACCAGGTGTGTCTTGATAACACTTAGAGTGTAAGTCCCAATCCAAACAGCACTTTCTCAAGAGCCCTGAGCATACTGAGACAGCGGTTCCCACCACATCTTGACTGCCACTATCCAAGCTCACATCTGAGATCTTAGCAGCTAAGTAAGGGGTGGGCTGGAGACCTGACCTCACCACATAGCCACCTATGGGCAGTAAAAAAGGGTCTCCAGGTACTGGGGCTTTGGACCTGAGTCTGGGTAAAGCATATGAGAAAGCAGTCAACAAACTATATTGTGGCTGAATCCAAAGCATCCTGGTTTTGTAGAGCCTATAAGGCAATAACTATATTATTAAATAGCTGGGGTGGGGACTCAGGGTATCACTTAGTTGGTAGAGTTCTGGCTTGTATGCGTGAGGTCCTCAGTTTACTCCCCCTAATAAAATATATTAAAGTAGATAAACGATTGAAATAATACAGGAAGAAGATTTTGTGCCACAGGGAGACAAATGATCCGCAATTTAAATCCAGTGTCCATTAGCAGCAGCTTATGCAGGATGTCCCACTCCCACTCAGCCTGGCTTTCTCTACGGCAATGACCTTCACTGAGCGAGGGCTCAGGCAGAAACTACGTGGCTCATGGCCTAAGGCGTGTGCTTGTTGGTCTTCATGGGGCATTCCCCTGCCTCTGACGTCAGGCCTGTTTCCTCACCAGAGAACGTGCCTCAACCAGCAGCTCAGACGGCAGTGCGGTTGTTTTTCTTCTCCTCCCTCTCAGGCTAAAGGTTTGCACATGTCTTACCTTATGGTCCCCAGGCTAAAGGTTTGCACATGTCTTACCTTATGGTCCCCAGGCTAAAGGTTTGCACA
>NW_004949124.1:1680278-1727012 GCF_000317375.1 Microtus ochrogaster | reverse complement strand
GTCTTACCTTATGGTCCCCAGGCTAAAGGTTTGCACATGTCTTACCTTATGGTCCCCAGGCTAAAGGTTTGCACATGTCTTACCTTATGGTCCCCTGTTAAGCAGTCGATTTCGACTTCGGAGCAAGCCACCCCATAACTGAAATAGTGGAAGGGATTCCCGGAGTTTGTCTCAAAGCTATAGCCAAGGTTAGGTGTCCTATATGAGAAAAGAGGAAAAGGCTTGTGTTAGGCAAACCCACCCCCTTCCATCCATACTTCCCACCCCATAAATCTGTAAATCCTAAAGGCCTTTTGTTTCCATTCAGCCATCCTCCCCCAAAGCCCATGCCTTTCAAGTACTTTGAACTTTTAATGAAACCCAGATATTCTAGAGCATTTGGCTTGTGTGTCATTTTTCCAAAAACCACAGTATAAGCATTCTGTACAACCTGGCAGCATTTAGCAGAAGCGTGTTGGTTTCTATGTGGTAGCGACAACAGTGACAGACATGCCTGGACTCGTGAAGGATGTGAAAATCACTTCCTCCAAGAGTGAGCGAGTGAGCCAGAATTCAAGGCCCTCAGCACTGCGACTCGGCCTGGGATGGTTCTGAACCGTTCTCACAAGTGCACCTGCTCACCTTTCTCCAGGTGAAAGGTCACAAGATCAGGGCCTCAGAGCAGTCTGGGAGTAGCTTAAGCAGCCACTCCCCATCTCCTGGCCCCTTTGGAACTTCAATGAGTGATTTGAAAAAATGTTATTGAGAGAAACAGATTTTGCATTATGTGTGTGTTTCCTTTGCAGAACCTGATTGCCCTGTACCATTGCCATAGCATATGTGAGAACCACATGCATACATGTTTGCCACCCCAGAGCCTAAAGTATGCTGTTTCTACAGTATTACATATTGCACATATACTTATTATATAATGTGAATTTATTTATTTGATTATATGTTGTGAAATAATCTTTTTGTACACTGTGAAGATTTGTCACTTGGATTGGTTTAATAAAAACCTGAATGGCCAAAAGCTAGGCAGGGTTTTCGGGAGAGAGAGAACTCTGGGAAGAAGAACAAAGATGCAGGGAGTCGCCAGCCAGATGGAGAGGAAGCAGAATGGGCATATAGAACAAAGGTAATAAATCCATGAGACAACACATAGATGGATAAAAATGGGTTAATTTAAGTTGTAAGAACTTGTTATCAGCAGAATTTTCATATTAATAAGAAGTCTCTAAGTGGTTATTTGGGAGCTAGTAGGAGGGACCAAAAAATCTGCCTACAATTATATAATGTAAGCACATAATACTTACACACACATATATATGTATATATAATAATGTACATATAGTAATGTACATATAATAATATATGTGAACTGACATGACTAGAACTCACCCTCAAACCAAACCAACACAGGGCTGAGGGACAAGACTCCTCCCCAAAAAACTTCACTGTCTTTGAGCTCTGAAGTCACCTTGCTTATCTAGGTAGCCATTTAGAAACCCTACCTGTGGTTACAGAACCAAATGGTTCTGTACCGCCTGTTCCAGGATTGGCAGTCATATTTTAGTTTCAAAAAGTTGTTTATAGCCATCTTGCAGCCCTACCTTTGTTTCAAAAGGTTGTTATAGGGCTGGAGAAATGGCTCAGTGGTTAAGAGCACTGGCTGCTCTTCCAGAGGTGCTGAGTTCAATTGCCAGCAACCACATGGTGGCTCACAACCATCTGTAATGAGATCTGGGGTGCAGGCATACATGGAGGCAGAATGTTGTATACATAATAAATAAATAAATCTTAAAAAAAAAACCCTACCTGTGCTAAAGAGTCAGGGGAAGTAGGAGGAATTAGTTTGCATTTGTTTGGGATCGCTGGGGTGGATGGCCTTTGTTATCAGCAGCCTGAGTGCATTAAAGTCACCCAGGAAACAGAGAGGCTCAAGTGAGGCAGGAAGTCCCTTCCTGAATGTGGAGGCACTAGCCCATGGACTGGGGTCCATGACTGAATAGAAGGTGAATAGAAAAGGTGAGCAGAGAAGCAGTCTTGACTCAGGCTGCAAGGGCTTGCTTTGCAGCGTCAGACTGTGAGACCCTTCCTTCCCCAGCTTGCCTTTTCTACAACAAAGAGAAAAGTAACCGATGCCTAGGTTATGAGCAAAGCATTTTATTCTCATATGAATATACAGTGCTCGTAATAACCACATATTCATCCAAGACATTTTTAAACCAACATGAGATGTTTTCAGTTAAATTTCCCAGAAACATTATGATGGACATTTGTGACATTTAATTTTAATTGTCAACTTGATATAATCTGGAATTGCCTGGGTAGTCTCAGTGAGCTGTTTTGACTGGTCTGGCCTGTGAATACATCTATGAAAGGTTTTCTTGGTTGAGTTCTTTGGAGGGGAAAACCCATCCTGAATGAGAACATCATCATGGCACGGGCTGGGCCCTGGACTGTGTCTGAGAGGAGGATATGAGCTGGGTGCAAGCATGCATTTCTTCTCTGCATTTAACTGTGGATGCCCCTGTAGCTCAAGCTCCTGCTATCACAATAACAGACTATAACCTAGAACTATAGGATGAACCATTTCTTCCAGTTGTTTCTTTTGTCAGGGAATTTTATCATAGCAACAGAACTGTCACTATAATCGTACTTTTTTAATAACTACAAAAACAGATGGGAGGGGTCTCCAGCTAATCACACTGTGACATACTTTTAAGGCCGTAGAATGTGTGTGCTCTCTTCTACGTCCCTTCTTCTGTGCTCACTGCACTAATAAAAGTTCCACCATACTCTGTATGTTGTAAGAGACCACTACACCGTCCTGTTCTCCCGGGGGTGAGTCACTATGAAGAAACCCAATGACTTCACAAGGAAACACACAGGTTGCCCAAACATCTCTCATGGGGTGACTGAGCATCATATCCTGCAGAATCCAGGACAGGACCGTCCTTCACTTAGGAAATAGCACACTCAAAGGCCAGGACTAGAACTGGGCTCTTCTAATGCAGTGGCTCATACATAGTTGGTAATTGAATGTAACAAAGCCTTTTTAGACACGAGTCCCACTGACATAATGAGAGATTTAGGGACACTGTGCTTCTCTGGCTGTGGGCTAACCAACCTTCAGAGCTGTCGGCACAAAGGAATGGACAGGAAAAGGATCATACTTACTTATAAAATCCAGTAGCAGACAAACTCACTGCACTCGTGTAGGCAGCCATGACCTAGAGGAAGACAATGGCCATCAGGAAGGGACAATGATGGTTTCCAAAGACCCAGCCCACTACTAAGCTCTCATTATTCCCATATTTCAGATGACAGAACTAAGGCTTAGAGAAAGCAGCTTTTGACCTAGGATCTCACTAGACACATAATGCGTGTACTGGTGACTGGGGGTGACTTGCTGGTGTCATCTGCTCATGAAGGATACTGCACTACAGGGCTGGTGGCAGAGGACAAAGCGCAGAACAACAGGTTGAGAGGAAGAAAATTATCATCAAGGCTGCTGTGAAAATGTTACAGTTGCCTGACAAACATATGCACAAGTGACCAGAATTAAACTAGAGTAGAACTTATAGTACTTCATGCCTGCAATACTTAATGAAATGGGTGTGGAAGGGAAGTTAGATCACACGAGACATGGAAAGAGAGTAGATGGGACATGAGAGCTTGTTTTCTCTAAATCTGTTGAAATGGGGCTGTACTATTACATGGTTCATGGACAACCCCATTTTGTTACTTTTGCCTTCTTGTCCCCTCCCGTGTGTGTGTGTGTGTGTGTGTGTGTGTGTGTGTGTGTGTGTGTGTGTGTGTGTTGTGCTGCAAGAGCTGAACATAGGGCCTTGCCTACTCCAGGTAAATGTTCTACCACTGAGCTAGATCCCCAGTCCTTGGCTTTTTGAGAAAGTATCTTTCTACATAGCTCAGGCTGGCCACTAATTCACAATCCCCCTGCCTCCACCAAGGATTACAGGTATGCAACACTTCTGAGAATTCTTAGCATGCAGACATCTAGTCTAGAATTCAGACAGCTAGGCCCATTCTTATTGAAGGTTTCTGTTTGATCACTCCTGGTGTCTAATGGGACATCTTCCAGGTCTCCCACAGAAGACATAACAGTGGCCCCTAGACGCAAAAGTTGGGTTAGGGGAGAGGCTGCCAAAGAGACCCTCAGAGACATGGAGTTTTGAGAAGACACACCTCTTTTGGGCCTGCTGGACATATGTGTGGATCCATGCCTGAATGAGCAAAGACATCATGAGGAGGTGCTTAAGGCAGACACTCCACCCTTCTAAGCTTGGAGGGATGACCCCTAATCCAAAAAAAACCATCAAGATCTTGGGTCAAAAATTTTCCTCAAGTCACTCCCCTCAAGGGGCCCATGAAGCATGAGCTTGTCCCTGCCCTGTGACTCAGGCATAGCTTTTTCTACTTGTGTGTGACTGGGTCGTCATCTACATGTGTTAGGTAGGGACAGAGGCCCTCCTGTTGTTGATATACTTCTCCTTTGCAAAAAGTAGCTTGAACAAGCTCAGACTTACCCAGTCTTCCCAGGAGCCTTCGGGTTTCTTTTTCTTGAAAGGTTCCAGCCTTTTCAGTATGACCTGGCAAGCTTCCTGGAGGAACCCCAACACACACCAGGCATGTCAGTGTTCTGCCCTCTGTAGCCCAGGTGACACCTTAAGCCACTTATAGTACCCAATGCCCTGCAGTGCTACCTCCAAGCCACCCTCTGACCCTGATAGTGGGCCAGCATTGGCCTTTGTCTAGAGAGTCCTCCTGACACGACTATGCCTAAGCTACAGAGAGGGAACGGCTGAGGGAATCCCAGGGAGGTTCCTTCTCCCATTATGCCCCTTGATTGAGTCTATCTCCCACGTGACAAAGAGGCAAGTAGCTGGAACTCAGCTAACCCCTATCAATTTCAGCCCATTATCTTGTGATAATCCTGGATTCTAACCCTGGGTAGTGTGATTCCCCAGAAGCCCCTGCTTGTCTTCCAATCCCCCTCTAACTCTGTAGCCAATTCTTCTGGCTTTGGTAGAAACAGTGATGCTGGATTTTCTCTATTGTCGGGGTATATGGAGGGATGGCATCCTCATGGGTAGCAGAGCGAAGTCCTGACCACAGCCAAAGAGCCTACACGCATCTATGTTCTCTTGAGACCCCAAACCCAGAGCCCATCCTCAGCCATGCAGACTCCCCTAGGCGCGTCACTTACATAAACAGCCTGGCCGTTGATGTCAGCGCTGGCAGAGGCAGCCGTGGGAGAAGTGTTGGGGACAGTGTTGGTGCTCGTCTCGCTGATGTAAATCTTAGAGGTAGGGATTTTCAGAGCTCTGCTGGCCACCTGAAGCAAAGGAGACCCGCAACTCTCTGAGAAGGAGGTTATCATAGAGCTAGGCTGCCTTCCTCTCAGGGCAAAGTTCAGTTTTACTGCCTGAGGCAAGAAAGAGCCTTGTACGCTCTACTCTACTTGTTCTGGAATGTTGTCTCACCCGACTGAGTTTGAAGAAGTACTTTTTAGTGGGGTCTGGTTGGCTTAGACATCCAGAAACCCATTGTGAGCAAATACTGGATTTTTTTTTTAACCCGGATAAATTTCAAGAGGCAAGCAGATATTCTGACATCAATCCAGCACCATTAGCCAAACTTCCCTGAGAGGTCTTGCAGAGTGAGGGAAATGAGCTGTTCTCATACATAGGGTGAGCTCAGAGCCCAGCATGGCAGTGATGGACACTTGCTCAGAGATTGCATAGTCAAACCTTTAGCACAGATAAGGAAAGAGACCAAGATGGGGAAGACTTGCCCAAGGCCATGTATAAATGTGCTCTGGGGCCTGTCGCTCCTCCTGGAACATAACTTTCCCCAGCATCTTCCAGACTCCAGACATCCCAGACACAGTCCCCAGGCTTCTCACCTGAACCATCTTGGTGTGAAGACCTTGGCCCATCTCAGTACCCCCATGTGTCAGCAGCACCGAACCGTCAGTATACACATGGATCAGGGCACCTCCCTAAGGAAGGAGAAAGGCCAGACACAACATTCGGTAAATTCTGCTACAATTCAAGCTTTGAAACTGAAGGTACAGAGCCCAGGAAGGAGAGAACCATCAGTCATATTTTAGATAAAAACCCAGGCAAAACCACACAGCATAGACCTGGTTATTTAATTAAGTAGCCCTTCAGGAGTGTGGAAAATGCTTTCCTCCCCGCCCCCCATATTATCCTGAGAAGAAAGTAGGTCATTTCTCTCTGTACCAATGCTATAGCTGAAGAAACAGAATGAAGAAACCGAGTATCTGTATATAGTCTTGCAGTCATGAAGGCCAGAACGAGAAGTCGCCCCCATCCCTGTCTCACTGCTTCTTCACACACCACACCAACGGGGTGTGCAAATTTCACTTTATTTCAGCAGCAGAAGAGCCCTGGTCAGGTCTGCTACTAGTGATGAGGGATTCCTCTTGCCACACCAGAGGACGTGGCCAAGTCACACAAGTAATTACCTGGTTCAGAAAGGGAACTGTGAAGCTTATTCCAAACTTGGTTGGGATTATACACAGTCCTCTCTTTTTCCAACAATTCTCCCTGGAGAGAAAAGAACATTCCAAATCTCATTCTGTGGACAGAGATCTGCCTGCCTCTGCCTCCCATGTGCTGGGATTATTTCAGTTAACGTTTTTTGTATTAAATCAGAACAGGACATCCTTGTAGCTATAAACATAGTCACTGTCATAATGAGAGGTAGAAATCTAGGTTCTGGTCTTCCAGTGCAGGTGGTACAAACTTCAAAGTACTATAGACTATCCTCCCTAAGTGACTTTGCATTCAGACAGTGCACCCTAATGACCTTCGACTGTCCTTGTCCCAAGGAGGACGATAATGATGCTTTCTCAATATATTTGTTCAAACAAGTAATTCCGTGAAGAAGATAGAGCCAATATAATTATCCCTGCTTTCGAGATGAGTTAACTGAGGCCCACTTCAGAGACATAGGATGACTGCCAACATCAAGTGTATTTGCTAATTTCAAAGGTATCTGTGTTGGTCCCCAACCAATTCTTTCAATAATGTGGTATTCTCAGAAAGTGCACAAATCGATACAGATGAACCTCGATTGATGGACTCTGATGCTGAGTGAAGGCTGATGGTCCCTTGTTGCTGGGCTAAAGATCTTCATCTGATATCAAGGAGATAGTTATCAATGAGTTAATTGGTTCAGTAGCCTCAGATATTGTCCAATAAACCATCAGCTTGTTATTTGGGTATCGGGAGAACGGCTGGACCATAGCCAAGTGAGAGCACATCAGAACAGTAGACGCCCCACCCTGCACTTACTTGTTGAACTTCTCCACTTCCTTCTTGCGAGCATAATACTGGGAGCTCGCTATGCATTCATCCCAGCACCTGGGCAAGGTGAACCCCTCCAGCTTCTGGTTGAAGTGAGTCAGGTCTCCTTCTTTGTACATGTTCTTTCTCCGTACCTTCCCAAGAAGAGAGACACTTAGGTCTTACAGCTTCTGGGTGCCTCCTGTTTATACTCCCTGCTCCAGGAGATGTCCTAGATAAGAGTCTCACACACCACCACCACCACCACCACCACCACAACCCTGCTGCCAAGAATAAGCTTAGGCTGTTAGGCCAGCTCACCTCCTCTGCGGGTAGTCCACAGGTCACGGCAACCTCACTCATCCAGTGTTCTGCGATTAGCATCCCCTGAGGACCCCCGAAGCCTCGGAAGGCTGTGTTGGAGGGCAGATTGGTCTTACATATCCTCCCAGTGCCCCGAATGTTGGGTATCTTATAGGTGTTGTCCATGTGGAATAGAGCTCGATCCATTATCTGAGGCAGAAGAAACCAAAGAGCATAGTGCATGGAAATCCACTGACTTCTTTCACATGTCAGCACAGGAAATGACCTCATGACTGTGTTCCCTAGGCCAGCTGTGAACATCTCTATTTAAGACCGTGTTATTCTCTCCTCTAGGTAACTTATCCGCATATACAGGTCTCCAACTGGTCTCTGTCATGGGAATCCTTCCCAGGACCTCCAGTTGGAACTGTTTGCTCCTTTTAAAAGTAAAAAGGTGATATTTTTTGGTCCACTGTAGGTTTGTTTTCTTTTAAAGATTTGAGTGTGTGTGAGCGTGTGTGTGCCCATGTGAAGGCATGCGTGCTTGCGTGCATGTGCCTGTAGAGGCCAGAAGAGGCTGCCAAAGTCCCTAAAACTAGAGTTACAGGTGGTTAGAAGCCATCTGACACAGGTCTAGGAATTGAACATTGGTCCTTGGGAAGAACAAGTGCTCTTAACCCCTGAACTATCTCTCTAGTCCTATAAATTTGCTTTATATCCATTAAAATTGCACTATAAAGGGTCAATCCCTATGTAAGTCATGTTCTGTGAGCCAGAAGTCTCTTCCAAGTTCCTTCCTCCACACCCCTGAAGCAGCAAGGCACCTATAGTTTATAAAGCTGCTGCTTCTACGGGTTGGTTGGTTGGTCGGTCGGTCAGTCGGTTTAGTGTTTGTACATGTCTGTGTGTATACACATTCGTGCATGTGTGTATCTGCTTGTGGAGGCCAGGGGTCAATGCTGGACATCTTTCTCAACCATGCTTCTTCTTCTATTCTGAGACGGGGTTTCCCACTGAACCAGGAGCTTGTGGTTTGTCTAGAATGGGTGATCAGGAAGTTCCAGGGACCCACCAGTCTCTGCCCACTCCCTGTCTCCAAACACTAGGATTGCAGGCAGGTGCTGTTGTATCTGGCTTTTATGTAGGTGCTGGGGTCAAACTCAAACCCTCATGTCTGTCCACCATGTCCCCAGCCCCTTTTCTCACATATTTAGGCCAACTTCTTCATATTCATATAATATTTCGGGGTCCAGTTTCAGACTGACTCTTTCTTTCTTTTTTAGTGTCACCTTCACACCCTCCCTGATTCCCCTTGCCTCTATATTTTTCTGTTCCTGGAACTCCAGTGTTTCTCTTTCAGCTCCACTCACTTTTCTTTGGGTGCATTTGTTAGCATTGTCTCAAGAGTGGGGGTACGTCTAAGGCTCAGAGTCAGAGGAACAGGATGTTTGCTATGGAACTGCATCTCCTAGATACTTCGAAGATGCTACATCCCTGAAGTCTCTCCAGCACGGCTGCCTAAACAAGACCTAAACAACAATAACACTTACAGATGCGCTAATGTGGAAAATGGAAATCCCATGGACCCTCAACCCTAGACCAAGCACTACAGGCAGCCAAGGTGTGCTGAGAGCAGAAGAAACAGTCTTCCCCAGGGAAGTGCCCCAGTTGACTATGTAACATAATACAGACTAAGATGTATTGATGTATTTAGGAAGGTGTGTGTGTGAAACAATAATCTTTTAAAAAGAGGCCATGAATTTGAGAGAGAGCAAGGAAGGGGTTAAGGGGAAGAAAAGGAAATGATGTAACTATATTTTAATTTTTAAGAAAAGAATGACTATACGCATTTACTGTGCTCTCACTCTTAACTGGCTCTAAATAAGAGTCTTCATTGTAAATTTACTCATTTCCCACTGTATATCAATATACAGTATATATTCTAAGTCCCCGATACTGAGGAACAACAAAACACCTTCTCAACTCTGGAAAGAACTGCTTTTACTTTCCTAAACAACTCTAAAACTCAGTATCCAGTTTTCTAAATTTCACCGTGAGCCCATTTTCCTCTATTACACTCGCTAAAGATGCTCTTTTTAAATCTTAAAACCTATGTCCATTAGTTTGGGGCTATATTTTTAAATTGTTTCTTGATAGCCTCTTCCACTGTCTGTTCCCCTTCTTTGTTTTCTGAAACGTCCATGATTTGCACCTCCCGGACTGGTTCTCTGAGTTTTCTCTGTTCTTACCCCACAGTGTTCTCTCTTCAGGGGACAGCTGTCAAGCTTCCTTCAACCTCTCTTACAGTTTTAATAAACAAGAGCTCATTTTCACTCTTGGACCAGCCCAGTGCTGCACCGTGTTGCTCCCTCTCCATGGCGCAATGCCCAGTCTTCCTGAGGTGACAAATGCCGCCGTTCATTGCTTTTGCTGGTTTGTTTCATTTTGGTTCGAGTTTCGTTCCCCAAGTGTAGTTTCATTTTTCCATAAATAAATTGCTTTTTGTGTACCTATTCTCAAGTCCGTTTTGCTTCATTTTACAATCCTATCAACTCCTTCCTTTCCTTCCTTCCTTCCTTCCTTCCTTCCTTCCTTCCTTCCTTCCTTCCTTCCTTCCTTCCATCTTCTCTTTTTGTTTCTCCCACTACGGTTTCTTTGGGGCAGAAACAATGCCACAGTCTCTTTATGCTACCACCTAGAGCTCAGTACTCAAAGCACATTTATGGGACTGAATCACAAGGTTTTATGATCTTTGGGAGTAACTGCTGCTTGCTTGTCGTCTGATTTACCCTAAAACACCAAAACTTGTCAGCCACGGCAAGAACATTAGACATCCTTTCTCTTATGAACACTTGTAATAGTAGGTAGGGAGTGGAACATTTTCTAATTGAACTAATTAACTCCTAGCATAGGGGGAGACCCCAAAGGGCATAACAGGAAACCTGCTTTTTCTGGATTGTTATTTAAAAAAATAGGAATCTATACAAGTATAGATAGGTATATATAGTCTGGTCATAAAATTAGGATAATAACTTTTAGAAAGTACTACCAGCAAGGTACATTTGTTAATTCTCACAGATAATTTTATTCCACACACTGCCCCTACTTACTTTCTTTTTTTCTTTTTCTTTTTTAAGCTACAATGATTTTTTTTTTTACTTGGGGGGGGTGTGTCACCGCTTGCATGAATAGGTCAAATGACAACTTGTGAGAGGCAGCTCTCTCCACCGTGTGGGCTCCAGATCTCCAGGCTTGGTGCCACACACCTTTGCCCACTGAGCACCACCTGGCAGGCCCTACTGTTTATTTTATTTTAATAGCCAAGTATTCCACTGTGGCAGTAGTAAGGCATGGCCATTTCTGCTGGTCTTGTCCTTGCTTAATACAGAAATACCCAAGGACCATGTTCGACATTACTCAAAGCCCTATCCCAGGAGACAGAAAGCCAACACTGATATACAATATGAAGACTTCCCCCTCTCAACGGGCATTGCTAAGATGCTACATAGACATCTAGGTAGAAAAAGGTGAGATATATGCATGTTCCAAGTAAACAACAAAGCCAGGGCATGTCCTTGATCTCCCAGTCACCCCTTGGGACATACTGATCCTACTTACACCCCGAGAGAGATCCTCAGTGTTCCCACCATTGCTGAAGTGAGCCACCTCCAGAGCCACTATTTTCCCAGTCTTCATGAAGCCAACCTGATGAAGAGAAAAGCATCCTCAATAGAACCCACATCTCTCTGTCTCTGATCCATGTCTGTCTGTCCCTGGTCCATCCCACCTGCTTACACTACCCACGGGAACAGAAGACCAAGAACCTTGTATTTAGCCAGGAAGGGATGTCTGCCACCAGTTATCAGCATGTCCTCATCACGGTCCAGCATACAGCGCACAGGGCGGCCTGTCCTGGGGCAGGGAGAGACCAAGGAGGTTAGAAACCTGTGAGCCTCCAGAAGCCCATGAGTCTCATGGATGCTAAACAGGAAGAAGGAATTAATTTTCATCTGTGCATTGAGCTTTGCAATGAAGATACTATGCTAAATAATACAAGGAGTGCCAGGCTGAGTCCTTTCCTCACTCCTAGGGAGATTACAGCCAACTATGGAAAATAAGACATGGATACACAGGTTCATGTGCAAAGAAACTAGCTAGGTTGCCCTTGCCCTTATGTCCAGGGGTTCAAAACACAGAAAGCTGAGATTTCAAAGCATTGACAATTACTTTCGACAGGGGGAGAATTTAAAATGCCTTCCTGACCCATCTGGCCTTATTCTACTTCCCAGAGAATCTAATTGTGGTACAAGAAGAAAGCCTAAAAACTCACTTGTATGCAGCCAAGGCCACTGCCGTGGACAGCACAGTGCTCCGGGTCTCCTTCCCTCCAAAGCCTCCTCCCATTCTCTTCACTCGGACTACAATCCGGTTATCTGGAACACCCAACATCTTCGCAACAAAGCTCTACGCAGAGGGGGAAAAAGTACATAGCCTTGCATTGGTGTGTCCTCTGACCCTTTTCCAGGCCTGACCTTAACCTACCCAACATGCCTGGGCCTAAGCACGGCTATACATTCTAGTATTCCTGGCATAAAATCCTCCTCACTTCCCAGTGCTGTCTGGTGCCAGGGTCCAGCACTCACTGGTCACTGCAGACCGAATCAGGCAACTCAACCCACATACTTGCATTTAACCACACGAACAAGATAGCAGCATACTTTCAGAGCAAATCATCATCTCATCTGGCAAGGGCTTTTAGACCAGAGAAGTAGGAGTAGATACCAAAAATGTTGGCAACTTCTAGCATACTACAGGTCATCATCAAGAAAAATCCCAGCTGTGGCTGCTAAGTTAGCGGTCCCCATAACTATCACTTAACCCCACACTTGATTTTAAAAGATGAGAAATGTGGGCAGGATATGCCCTGGCCAAGGCCATGTAGCAACAAAATGATAAAAAAAAAATGAAGAGTTAATAGGCTCTACTAAAAGTATTAAAATGTACCTAATTGGTGCAGTAACACTTGCAAGCTCCATCTTAGCCATGAGAAAACGGAAGCAGAAAAAGTTAAGTGATGAGTTCAATGCCACCTTGTTGGTGGCAGGGTCTGTTCCCATGACTAATACTCATGCCCCTTTTAGCACCGGTATCTACTTCCTCCCATTCCCACCCTGTCCACCTAGTCTGCTAGGAGAAGTCTTGTCACCGCCATGACTGCTCTGAGCTGACCTGGGTCTTCATGGTGTTCTGCGTGCCCACAAAGAGCTCCATCTCGCCTGACTCGCCTTTGGGGACAGCAATGGTGCAGTTGGTTTCCAGGTAGAAGTGCTCCTGGCCCCCGATATACAATTCTCCTGGAAAAGCAATGAGAGACCCCTGATGAGCCCTGTGCTGTAGAGGGGTATGCCTGTTGTGACGGCTAATCTCAGTTGTCAGCTTGACACATCAGTTGAAGAACTCTCTCCATCAAGTTGTCTTGAGCACACATCTGTGGGGCATTTCCTTCGCTGGTAATTGATAGAGCAGTCTGTCCCCGACTGTGGACAGTGCCGTTCCTGAGAAGGCGGGCCTGGGTTGGTTAAAGAAGGCCGCTGAGCAAGTCAAAGAAAGCATGCCAGTTAGCAGCATCCCCACTTGGCTGCTTCCGTTCCTGCCTCTAGGCTCTCGTTGGCTTCCCTCGATAAGGGACCTGTAATCCGAATAAACCCTTTCCTTCCAAGGTGTTTCTAATCAGTGTTTTTATCACAGCAGCTGAGAAGCAAAGCAGAACATTTGCCCAAGGAAATATTCCACTGAGGAACCACCTGCTGGCAGGTGATCTTTGGGTTTCCCAACCGGATGTGGATGCCAAAGTATCTTAAAGCCCTAGCACTCTGGGAGTTACATCTGTTCCTCTAATCCTCCTCCCATCAAAGAAGCCAGAAGAGCATTAACTACATCGGGCTCAGTCTTCTCGCCGGAGCCACAGGGCATCTGGGATTTCTAGACCAATCGTTGTAAAATTTTTAGAAAAGGCGAGAAAAAATTGGCAGCTATGACTGAAAACAAGACTATCTTTCAGAGCAGAAGCAATCACTCTGTTGGAGACCTAGTGAGCCTGCTGGTGATGTAGCAATGCCCAAGGGTCAAAGTAGAAAGGTATTCTAAGGGAGCTAATGGGTAACCTTGCCTTGGGCTGGGATCTGGGATCTAATTGACAGAGCCAGAGTTCAGGAAACAGGAGGAAGGGCAGAAGCTCACTGAAGATGGGTAAAGAGAATTTTCAGGCCTCTGGGGGGGAGTCTGGAATTTATCACAAAGCTGGACACATCTGTGGCCATTGTCCTCTCTACACAGCTTTCCAAAGACATACTGTAGGATCACCTAGGTACATCCAGCAGTAAGATGGGAGAGGGGAGATAAAAATGAGGGAGGCTCCATCCCTGCTAACTGCCTACAATTTCATTCCAGACATCAGAGGGCATCTTATGTGAGAAAATGCTGTCCATCACTTCCCTTCTCCAGGGCTCCGTGTGTTTCTCTTGGATTTAACTGACAAGCCAAGGTCCCCATCCCTTCTGCCACATGGTGCCACCATACCTGAGACCACGTTGTCAGCTTCAGAAAAGCCTTTCTTGAGATCACCTTTCTCAATTTTTATCTCAGGGCCATAGAAGGAGTTGTTCTTTATAGCATCCTGAGGGTCAGAAATGAAACTTTAGTAACAAGGCTTGGGTGGGGTGGGGGTGATGGGAAGATGATTCTGACCAGGAAGAGAAGGGCTTTCTGAAATGCTGCCCCTCTCTCCTCTCAAATGTGCCTCTGTGTGGTCACTCATACTCTTAAAGTGTGTTCTACTAGAGCTTAGGGAATTGTGTTCTGTCTGTCACCTCAGTGGCAGATAACCAGCTGAATTTTCTGGAACAGAAAAGAATTCCAAGGAAAACCAACTGCATCTGAAATGAGGGACAAGGGGAGCTCAGTTTGGCCTTTAGTGAACTGAATGCAGGATGGTGAAAGGTGAGCATGCTCTCTGGAGCATAAACTCTAGTACTGGAAGGAATTCTCAAGTGCATTTACAGAAGGCTCTTAACTTATGATAGGGTTACATCTCAATAAACCTATCATATTGAAAATACCGTAGGCTAATGACTCAGTGTACCTAACACACCAAGTGAACAACATCGCTTCAACTAGCTGACCTTAAACAAAGTCTGAAAACCTCTATTAGCTCACAGTTGGGGAAAAGTCACCTATCACACACCTGGTTTTCACATGCAGCATGGGCTATCGTATGTGATTCGAATACCGTACTGAAAGTGAGAATCTGTGCATTTGCGGGCTATGCTTGTACACTGTTGGAAATCTGAAGAACTGATGTGGTTTAAACATAACCAAGGGAAGCTGGGTGCCAGCTGTAGCCAAACACCCACGTGCTGCTCAAATTGAATGTTCCTTCTCTGCCGGGTCCTCCAAAGGAAGGCTAAGAAGGGTAAGAGCTGACTCCTCTACAGGAACAGCCCCGTTCTCCGTTACCTCGATTGTGATAACGGCAGGTAGGTCTTCATAGGTTATTTTCACCCCGTTAGCAGCTCTTTGGGCATGTTCTGGGGTGTCAGCGACCACAGCACCAATGATGTGCCCGACACAAGTAACCTAGGATCAGAGACAGGTTACTGAAGCTCATCGAGTTCCTCAGGAAGCAAATCTTTATGGATACTCTAACAAGGCAAAGGTGGTCCCCACCCTTCAGTCAGAGCACATTGTAGGGATGCTCTTGTGCCTTTCCACTTCCTGACCCTCCTTACTGAGGGCATGAACCTCCTCACAAGATCACTGGTACCACGATAGAAAGGATTTGAACTCAATGCCCAATTCTTATATTTTCAGTCTGGTAGCTTATTGAGAAGCTGTGTGGGAGAGAAGGTGAACAACAGCTTTCCTTGTCTGCCGTGAGCCAAATGGGAGGCACGGCCCCAGCAACTGTCTGTCAATGGACAGAGGGCTCAGTGATTACGAGCACGTGTTGCTCTTGCAGAGGACCTTTGCTCTATTCCCAGCACCCATATGGGCTCACATCCACCCATGAATCCAGTTTCAGGGGATCTTCTGACCTCTGCAGGCATCAGGTATGCATGTGGTACACAGACGTATATGCAGGCAAAACCCTCAGACACATAAAATAAAAATAAGTAATTTTAAAAAAAATAGAGATAAAGACAGATTGAGGAGACAACGGGATGATGGCCAGATCACAGCTAACTAAATATTGATTCTCTCAGCTTCAGTATCTTCCCACCAGACCCCTTTCTTTTATGTCAAATCTTTTCAAAGTCCACCCTGTGTCTTATAACTTCATCTAGATCAGCAGTTCTCAACTGGGAGGTTTCGACCCCTTTGGAGGTCATATATCTTGTATCCTGCAATCAGATAGATATCTGCCTTATGATCCACAACAATAGCAGTGAAGTAATTTTTTGTGATTAGGGGGTCACTACAACATGGGAACTGTATTAACGGGTCACAGCATGAGGAAGGCTGGGAACCACTGTTCTAGATAGATGCTCCTAAGCTGCAGGTCACAAACGCTGCTTCAGACGTGATGACTCTAGTTTTTCAATTCATAGTGATGATTGCTTCCCTTTAAGGACCCAGTCCCTTAAAACTGTTTGTTATATGTGTTGCATGTGTTCATGTGAATGTATATGCACATGCTTGTGAAGGTCAGAGGTCAGCATCAGATATCTTCCTCAGTTGCTCCACACCATACTTTTGAGACAGGATGTATCAGTAAATTCGGAACTCAGAGATTGGTTAGACAAACTGGCCAGTGAGCTTTAGGGATCTGCCTGTCATGATTATATATATAAAATGTGTGACGTGGGATTCCCCTCTGTATGCTGTGAATACCATTGGTTGATTAAAAAAAACTGGCTTGGCCTACTAGAATAGAACAGACCTAGGCAGGGAAAACTAAACTGAATGCTGTGAGAAAGAAGGGTGGAGCCAGAGAGAAGCCATGGAGCTGCCACCAGAGACAGACATGCTGGAACCTTGCCAGTAGGCCACGAGCCTCGTGATAAAATATAAAATAATAAAAATGGGTCAAATTAAGATATAAAAGCTAACTAATAAAAAGTTAGAGCTAATAAGCCTGGCAGTGATTTAGTTAATACAGTTTCTGTATGGTTATTTTGGGAGTCCGAGCAGCTGGGAAATGAGCAGGCAGCCTCCTTACAACAAATGTGTGTGTGTGCCCCAGTAGCTGGTGTTTTACATGGATGCTGGGAATGTAAACTTGGGTCTTCATGTTTGCACACGCCCCTAAAAGATCAAGCCATCTCCTAAAGAACTCTTAATGGATCTCCTTCGGGGATAATTTTAATCAAATACACATATGAAAACATGGTTATATAGCTTATTCTATTCAGGAGCAAGGTTTTCTAACAACAAGCAACACTTGACATGCAAACCTCTGGAGATTCTCTCCCAAGGACCAGTAAGTATGGACCTAACTGGTGCTGCAGTGTTGACCTGCTTGAACCTAGTTGACTCTAACTAAAATGCTTGCAACACTCCCAAGACTCTAGACACTGATAAAATAATTTGTTCTCCTACCAAACGCTTTATAAATTTTCCTCCATAAAACCTGTCTTCACTGTTTTCATTCTTTGCTTCACCCTTGCTTAATTTTTCCTTTTATAAAAGACGATTAGCCTTCAGCAACACCTACTCGAATCAATTTGCAACCTTTAGTCAGTTCTAGAATTATAAAATGACCATCTGGGAACTGCCCTGCGAGTGAAGCACAAGGAATTTTGTAGCAACTGTCTGCAGGGCCTGGAGATGCTGTTATTGCAGATTTCCATACAGTTGAAATCAGCAAATGAACTCCCATAGAAGTGGGTTGTCTACACCTAGTGGTGGAATTGTGATCTCATTCCTAGTTAGCTTATTTAATGTATTCTTATTTTATTTAGTAAAGGAGCTTTAGTGCTATACATAACACTCTTGGTTGTTAACTCTTTATAATTACCAGCCTTGTTCTCCTACCATTTTGGCACAAAGTCTCCTATTAGGCCAGAACAACAATCATCAATTAAAAAACCAAATAGCATATTCTGTCCCTTTGTGGGTTACCTTAAATACTGATCAATTACATGATGGCCACAATATATGTATGATGAGGAACTTGGAGCTATGAGCACAAATTAAATCCATGGCATTTATTCCAGTTATTTCTGACGACAAGTCTAAATATACCTTATCCTTTGCAAAGACAGTCTCGTCATTGAAAAGGCCAGTTATGTTACTGTGAGGAATATCTTCTTCAGTGAGGAAGCAAACAAACCCTGGCACCTTCTTGGCTTCTGAAGTGTCTATGGACCTGGAGAATGAGCAGAGTGAGAGGCCGGGTCAGCGAACCGTGGCAGGAGACACATCACGCTTGCGTAGCCCATCTCATCCAATTATCTTTCTCTACCCTCTGCCCTCTTCTATCCTGTCCTGAAAACAGTGACTGAATGCCTTCCACTGTGCCAAATACCACTGGCGATAGAGGATGGATAAATGACCACTTATCAGATGTTAGTCCAGACAGAGTGGACTCCAAATACAGAAAGTCTTATCCAAGAGAGCAGCAGTAACTCTGGAGAGCTCTGGTTAAAATATATCTAAAGCATTTTGGGGCCTTTCCTATACCATGGATACAGTGGCCCTGGACATCTGCTCACAAACCAATTTCTCTTTATACAGCAATAGTGCCGTGCCTACAGCAGGGCATCTTACAGGCAATTAGGCAATTTTGGCCTAGAAAGAGGATGCTCAAGTTGATCAAGTCTAACAGACTACAGAGCAGAGGCAGCTCAGGGAAAGTTCTAGAAGTACCTTCAAGGAATCATCTTCAAAACAGTTATTCCTCATTTAAAAGAAAACAAAAAAATAAAAAAGTAATTACCATTATCTCCATATTAAATTTGGGGAAGTCAAGTAGCTTGTCCAAAGTCACCCAGCCAGAAAGCAGCATATCTGGGGTTAGAGCCAAGGGTAGCCATGGGGATTTTACTAGGCAAGAAAGCTTCACCCTTCCGACCCACCCATCCACTTATTGATGGGATGGAGGTTGCTGGAGTGTGGACAATGAGTCATGACACTGGTAACATGGACTCAAGGAAAGGACCAAGGAAAAGGACTCACCCTTAGACCCTAGCTGTCAATCAACTGATACAAACACTTCTCCCAAGGCCTAGGAAAGTTGATTACCTGGGTAGATATTTTGTCTCTAGCTCACCATGCTTGGAGCCTGTCTCTAGGTTAGGAACCCCAGGAAGGGAAAGACTGATGGGGAGGGCTGGGTCTGCCCCAAGGCAGGGTGAGAGAGAGGGGAAAGAAAGAGAAAGAGAGACAGAGACACAGACATACACAAACACACAGAGAGAGAGAGACAGAGAGACAGAGAGAGAGAGAGACAGAGAGAGAGAGAGAGATGGATTGATTCCCGGCTGTCCTGCTCAGCCACAGGTACTGTGTCCAGTGCTACTAGAGTCCAAAGCTCAGTCTCTGGCTGTAAACATGCAGAGGTGTCAGGACCAGCTCCTAATGCTCCTTGGCCTCAAACACAGTCTCTGCTACCTGCCAATCACATCACCTGGATCAGGCAGCCCCTCCTGTCTATGCCTTAGCTCCTCGGCTGCACCTGCCTAGAGGGTTGTTGTAAAGAAGAAATGAGGCAATATATGTAAATTGTGTGAAACTCGGTGGCAAACATCAAGCCCTATGTTGAGTGTTAAGCATTATGCTCACCGCTACTGTGGCTATGGTGGTAATTCTTGCTGTTTCGTCTCTTTGCATCTAACAGGTATGGATGACTGTTTTCTCTGCTAGGTGCGATGTGGACACATTTGGGGACCCTCACAAACACCCTGGTACAAAACTCCAGAGCAGGTACAGGTCTCAACAGCTATGCCTGCCCTGAAGCTCTGTGAGGGTTCAATCCCACCTTTGTGAGGCTAAGGCTAGACTCTTTTCTGTAGTGCTAGCTAGCATTTTTTTTTTTTTTTTGCTGTTCCGCATGTGTTCGGTTTGGTCTCTGAATGTAAAGTCCGCCCTGGTCCTGTTAAAAGCTTGTCACTTACACTCACAGCTTTTCAGGCCAAGAGTGACCTTCCTGCTCAACTCCCAAACTGTCCTCCTACCCTCTTCCCCTCCCACTGGGAGAACTTCAGTTACCAACGCGGAGCCCAAATCTGCTGGGTTTGAGAGGACTTAATGCAGGCTGTGTTTTTCTATCCCATTCCCTCTGGATTCCTTGCTTAGCCTAGGTATAATAGGAAGGGCCTTGGACCTTCCCCGAAACAATGTGCCTTATCCTCTCTGAGGAGCGGATGGGGGGTGGGGTAAGTGAAGGGGATGGGAGGAGGGAAGGGAGTGGGAACTGAGATTGGTATGTAAAATGAAAAAAAAAGATAGTTTTTCTTAAAAAGAAAAAAGAATATATATAAAGGACTTCCTGCCTCAACCTATGATGAAGAACCCTCAAGCAGCCTTCATCTTCACTTCCAGCAGAGCGTGCTTCTCACTGACTCCTTGGGACACAATACTCACGTGATCTTAGCATGGGCCTTGGTGCTGGTGACCAGCCTGAGAGACAGCTCATTCTCATAGCGGGGAATGTCATCACAGTACACAGCCTGTCCTGATGCCTGCATCTCTGCAGCCAGGTGAGGCAGGGGCCGGCCCACCATATCCTCCTCAGACTGATCCTTGGGCACCTCCTGAAACAGTATGTGCACCAGTCAGACTGAGCTTCTGAGGACAGACACTGATCCTCTATAGGCCCAGGGTACATTGAGAACTAGGGAAAGCCAGAGGGCAATTAAGAAGTCACTGACAAGGTATTCATAGTATAAATATATCAAGAAACAAAAGAACTTAAATATACATGAGCTACAAACTGGGTTATACTGTATTCATACAGTGGAATAGTATGCAACCTTTAAAACATAATTTTGAAGAATTTAAAGCAGAAGAAAGAATGCTTATATTAAGTATAAAACATTCTATATGTGTATGTTTATTAATTTTATATAAATAGCACGTGCTACTAGCATGCATGAGTCTCCACATAAGCAAAAGAAAACGAAACAAAAATACAATGACTTTCTCTTGGAGGCGAGATTTTGAGAGACTTTTATTTCCATGTTTATACTTCACTATAGTTCCCAAGGTGTTTTATTAATCTTATTATCAATTTCTATCTTGTTTTTTAGAGTAGTAAAGTGTGTAATATGTACTGAGCACTTTTGTGAGCCACGGACTTAGAAGTGGTTTAATTTTATTTTCGGTACTAGCGACGGACCGAGGTCTTACCATTGCCAGGCCAGTGCTCTAGCACTGAAAGTCAGTCCTCCCCCACTATGTGAAACAAGTCACCATTGGCCACATGTGCAGGAGGGTCTAATCGACTTTCCTAAGAAGCTCAGCGGCCGTTTATCCAAGGTTACAGAGTCAAAAAGAGACAACTTTGGATTCTGATCAGGCAGCCGTGTCCTAGAGTTCATCCGTGGGCCACCAACTCAGGGCTCAGCAAACTGCTGTCCATGTTTGGTTCCTTAAATAGCCACTGAACTTGTTCACACGGATGGTTTGTTTTGTTTTTAGAGACAGAGTCTCCTGTTTCCCAGGTGGTACTCAAATTTTCTATGCAGCAGAAGACAGGCTCAAACTCTTCCTGATTGCCCTGCTTCTACCTCCCAAGGGCTGGGATGACAAGGTTGCCCCTCCACGGCTCTTTTACGTGGTTCTGGGGTCTGAATGTAGGGCTTTGTGTGTAAGTGAGCACTCTACCAACTGAACGTTAGCCCCAACCCATCGTTAATTTATATGTTTACAGCTGTTTTGTGCTACAGCGGCCAAGCTTAGACATGACAATACACTGTGTGGACCCCAACAGCAGTGTTGATGGGAAATGTGCTGACCTTGTACCTAGTGCACCCCCAAAACTTGTTAGAATGATGTGTTTGTTTGCATATGCTCATCCGTGCGTACATCTCCAGGAAGATTTTTAGGCTGGCACATTAGGGGTCAGGAAGGACAAAATGGAACAGGTGCAGTTTAGCACCAGTCCTAAGAGAGAAACAGGCGAACTAGGACGAGAAGCTGCATTGCAACAGTGTGCCCCTGGTGTTCTTCCCTGGATGTTCATGTATGGGTCTTTAAGCATCTGCATGCCATTTAGGTCAGCCATTTGCCAAAGCTCAGCTGTGAGTTATCGTGTGTGGCCGCAGGGCCCCTGAAATTAAACATGCCATGTGTACTCACTTGGAAAAGCTGGACGTTAGCCGGAGGGTCCTTCTGAAAGAGCAGAGTGGCACTGGCAAAGGTGGGGTCCAGCTTACCACACATCTGTGGAGGTGAGGTAACAGAGGAGGCTAGGACTACTTCATATCACTTTCCGCCTTCCATCCACAAGTAATAAAGGTGATGTGTCTCCTTCCATTCCGTCATCCCCCGTTCCCTCCCCCCATTTCCTACCCCCCCATCTCTCCATTCCCTCACCCCCCATTCCCTCATTCCTCTATCTTCTCTTCCTAACATTTTGAGTATGATGCTACATCTGTCTCAAAATTCAAATATGGGCTCTTGGGACTCAGTACCCAATAACCACACCAACTACATCCCCAGCCACCTTGATCCTGTGCCCTGGATGCTAACTTCTTTCTCCAACTCCCCTGGCTTTCCACATTCATGCAAGCTGTTCTCTTTGTTGGAATACCACCCCTCCCCACACCTTCCTTAAAGTCTTCCTTACTCCCCTTTACTCAAGAAGTATTTAAAGATACAGAAGGCAGTCACAATGTAACCTCAAAAAGAACACACTGGGTTATAAATCCGTTTACTCAGTGTGAATCCAAATCTGCCTAGAAAGTGAGACTCCCAGGCCCAAAGGCAGACATTGGTAGGTGAGGTGGGTGCACTATCCCCAGGTTGCCCCGACACCTGCTTTTCTATTCTCAGATGTTGAAAGGGGAGGAGCAACTTTCCACCCAGCCCAACCTGCTGTGCCCCCAAACATGGTGCTCACATTCTCAAGGTTTGCTTTGCCCAGCTTCTGGAGCACTGTCAGGTAGAACTTGAAGAAGAAGCTGAGGGTCAGGGTCCGTCGGAACTCGATCATACCACCAGGGGCATTGGGTGCCAGGTGCAGCTCCTCTGCCAGGCCAGCACACACATCCTGTAGCAACTCCTCATTCCAGGACCTGGAAGAGGGCAGAGTGTGGGCTTGCTTCCCCCCACCCATCTCCATCACTCAGTGTAGGGCATAAAACACCCAAGCCTCTGCCGAAGAGGCAGGCAAAACTCGACCTTCTGGTACCTTAGTCCCTCATCTTTAAAAGCACATACAAAGATAGATAGATAGATAGATAGATAGATAGATAGATAGATAGATAGATAGATAGATAGATAGATAGATAGATAGATAGATAGATAACACATACATACATACATGTATCTAGATATATAGCAATCTATATAAATAGAAAGATATCAATTTTTCTTATTTTAACTTTTGAGATTGTAATATAATTACATTTCTTCATTCCCTTTCTTCTCTTCAAACTCTCTCATATAGCCCTCCCCACTCTCCTTCAAATTTATAGCCCCTTTCTTCATTAATTTTTATTGCATGCACATATAGGTATGTGCATACATACATTTTCCTATATATAACCTGTTCTGTTTGTATAATGTTACTTGTACATATTTTTAAGCTCTAAAAATAATAGTCACTCTAGGTTCTTATAATATACTAGGCAATATCCTAAGTACTTTATTTGAGTTGCTCGTTTTCATTTAATTAAACACTGTGGTAGGGAGAAATCTGATGCCCGTTCTAGCACTGAGAAATTTTGGCATAGAGGGACGAAATAACATGATTCTGCCCCTCATCTGGTTAGTGGTGGAGCCAAGGAATCAGATTTCACAAGTTCACCTCTGCCTCTTTGATGTGGTCATTCTAAGGCTCACATAAGGTAATACCAGTGAAGCCCCCAGTACAACTGCTACCATGTGGTGGCCCTCATTATAGTAGTAGGATTAATAATAGGGATATGAATAACAGTGGTAATGGCAATAGTAAAATAGTAGTAATAGTGGTGGTAAAAATGATGGTGACACCACCACCACCAGCAGTAATCCTATTCGTTGTAATAGTTCCAATGGCCGTGAGGAGCACAGTGGTAACCATAGCAATGGTAACACTAGGCACAGACGCAGTCATAGTAGAAGCAGTGGTATCAATAGGCAGAGCGCCAGAAATGCTGCTGCCACAGAGTTGGTAGTAGTGATGACAAGAATGCTCTCGTCAGTAGTAACAGCAGCAGCAGTTGCGACAGCTGTGTAGGAGGAGTGACAGCGGTGGCAGGAAGTAACCATAGTAACACGCTGCTAGCAGCAACGGTGTAAACGGTGCTCATAGTTTGCACTGGTGCTGGCAGCACTAGCAGCAGTAAGAGGAGTAGCAACAGGAAGGCTGCTAAGATGACCCCTACAAGCAGGTGGTCAGTGTCTGTCCTTAGCAATAGCCAGTGGGAGTCGCAGCAACAGCAGTAGGCGGTACCACCACTGTGGTGCTGTTAGCCATACAGCGATAGCAGAATGAATGAGAGCAGCTGCGGGACCAGCAGCAGCAGCAGTCAGAACTAACTACACTTAGAAGCATCCCCAGCAGGAGCGATGGTAATAGCAGCACCAGGAGCTGCAATAGTAACACCCTAGAAGCCACTGTGGCAGTGCAGACAGCTTCCCACTGCAGCCCATGCTTACTTGGACAGTTGTCTTGAAGTGGTCTTGAGGGCTGAAATGGTTCTGTCGGCCATCCCTCCATAACAAAGGGACAGTTCCTGCACCTCGGTGGTCCCTGGCTTGAACAGGACTCTCATGCCGCTAGTCACCTTGGCAATATCATCTTCTCTCCGGGAGGCCTGCTTGAAGGCTGAGAAAAACTCACCCTAAAGATAAAAAAAAAAAAAAAAGAATTGGTCTTCCCCTTCGCAAGCATAGTAAATGGCCAGCATGAAGCATAAGGACTAGATAGGAGCAAGAGAATTGGGGAGGATGTGACTGAGCCTTGAAAATTGGTGGGGAGCAAAGACAAGCATATTCTAAGACTACATATTCATAAGTTCCAGGTAACATTCCCAGAAGCTGGAAAGGGTCCGGACATCCCTGCCAGTCAGGTGACTCAGGAATGGGGTGGCATCTACAGAGCGTATAGCTGGAAGGAGAAAGATAATGCCACAAAAATTCCTAGAAAACCATCCTGGTGCCAGTGTCAGAATCCACTGTCCCCTCCAAAGACCTCAGTGAGAACTCTTTGGCATCTCGCCTTTCCGGTTGGGACAGGATGATGTGGTACACCACCTCGCCTGTGGCTCCCAGATATCTGTAATGTGTTCCTCCCACCAGGGTACTGTGGATTGACACATCCTGGCTACTGTGAGCCTGGGTCCTGCTATCAGGCAACTGTTGCTTTATGTTAGAAGCAGGCTTCTCTCCTGGGCCTGAACCAGATCTGTTTCTATGGAGAGGAGGGTAAAATGAATCACTTTCCAGGAAAGAATCATGTGACGTCTGCCTTCCATGTCACGTTGCTCCTCAGGTTTGTGGTCACCCTGGATCTGCATATTTGTATTAACCCCAAAGGTACTTTGTTCTGAAGGAGTCATAGGAATTCTCCCAGGCATCATTCTTGGGTGCTGACACGGTCTGGAGCACCTCACCCAGAGTTTTAACTATTCTAAAGCAGGCAGTGGTTCCATGTGCTCCCTCCCAGGGTCACACTGTGCCACCAGCTATCAGGGTACCAGTGTCCTTTCTTGACAAAACTCTGGTTCCTAGCATAAAACCTCATCTATTTTATCAAATGATAGATTTGTTAAAGCCCTATCTGAAAAATAAAAGCAGAGCCACATAAAGCCTATCTCCTGTCCCTACTCAATTAAAAAAAAAAAGTGATCTGTGAAATTCAGAATTCTAAGACTCGCTGCTCAAAACAGTCTATAATCACAAGCTGGAAAATCATTAGGAGGCCATCTCAGGGGCATTGTTGCTCGAATTGAATTAGCATTCTCATTAAAGAGGTCAAAATCAGCCAGAGCGAACTCAGTTCACGCTGACCAAGCACTTCCTGTAACCCGAGGCTGTCCTGACAGCTGTTTTGCTGGCCTCGCCCAGAACATTCTTGTAATGTGTCTATTGCATCTGTGTTCTCAACTGGTGACTGCTGAGAGAGGAGAACTAGAGCCGGCCAAGCCCCGCAAGGCACCACATCTGCCCAAACAGATGAGAAAGCCTGCTCGTGAAGCCCACATCCAGCAGTGCCCGGCCAGAGTAAGGTCAGTGAGCCAGCACTTCAGTAAGCCCAAGGGCAGCCGTGGGGTCTCACCACGGCAGCTTCTTCACTTGGCTAGCAGGACCTATACACTTGACCCTGGGAAAATAAAGTCACTGGCACAAGGCAGGAATACCCGACAAACAAGGATGTCCTTCCGACTGTGCTAGGAACTGCTGGTTGATGGCCACCACCGGCTTCCATACACCTGTCAAGAACCTCATGAGTTCTGTCCTTCAGTCTTCCCTGCCGTCTCTACAGCGGGGAACACTGTGTCTATTTTACAATGAGAACACAGAGGCTCAGAAACTTGAGACTAGCCCCTCTCGGTCCCCTGTCAGACTGCTGAGTTCCATAGTCCATGCCCCGCAACTTCTTGTCCAGAAATGATAGAGTTGCTTCATCAAAGGCAATGTCAGCGAGAATGGATCCAGGTTAAAGTTGAGAGGTGTTGACTATGGTCCTGAGACTGTCTTTTGGCTCCTTATCTGCAGCCTGGTGGTGGTGTAGTTTGGGTGGAGCCTAAAGCAACTCACAGCCTCTTACCTCCCTGCTGTAGGGGATCTCAATGGACAGCAGTATCTCCTCTGGACTGAGCAGAGTCTTTCTGTAGCCAGGGAAGAAGGTGTGGTCCATCCGAACAGTTCTCTTGGTACCTACATGTAGACAATATGATGACAATCACACGTGGGTGAGGCTGGTGATACACTGGGAACAGGGGACAGTCACCAGTGAGACAAGTTCCTCTCTGTTCTCTGATGTCACGGTCAGAAGAATCATCAGGCAAAATTGTAACTAAGTCCCTTTCTGCGGTCCTTAAACAGCATGTGCTCATCAGTACCTGACAATCACCCTTTCTGAGGGAGGAACAACCTGGTCTGTGGAATGTGTCATTTTATCGTATAAATACACTCACCACAGCCAAGCTCAAGCAGCCATGCAAAGGCACTGAGTGTGAAGTCAGAAGAAGGGCAAGAAAGTTGTATCAATTCCTTTTCACTGTCCTCAGTCAAGAAAGCTAACAAGGATTGCCTTCGGGAAGCTGGCATCTGGGAACTAGATTGTAGAAGGATTCCTACCATTTCCGTAGTGTAGCATATGTAACTGGCACCCAAGAAATCTTGGTTATTAAGTCTCTAACTAGCTTCTCTGGTAGACAGTAGTTCCCCCATGTTGTCACAGTTCATTGCTGGGGGAATCGCCATATATCCTGGTCCCAACACATCCTCATCCACTTGTCTAGTCCAACTGTGAATCCCCTAGAAAGACTATGGAAACCAATGTGGAGGTTTCAGGAGAATGAAGAACTACCATATGACCCAGCAATAACCGTTCTGGCCAAATACCCAAAGGACCCCATAGTCCACGAAATCCAATGTTTATTGATGCTCATTGACAACAGCAAAGAAATGGAGTCAGCTTTGATGTCTATCAACGGATGAATGCTTAACAAAACTGTGATGCATGGAGAAAATGGAACTTTAATTGGCCAAAATGGAATTGTAAAACTTGCGGGAAAATGGATAGAACTGGAAAGTATCCTATTAAGTGAGGCAATCCAGGCTCACAAAGACAGACACTGCAAGTTATCTCTCATCTGAAGCTCTGAGCTCCTGGTGTTATGTATGTGAACTAAGTGTGGGTAAAGGCTAGGAAACCAGGAAGGGACCCATGATGAGGATCGAGCGGCTTTAAGGGAAATGGGTAAAAAGAGTTAAAAAAGAAGACGTACACGTGGTGTGAAATAGAGGAGGAAATACTGGGGGTGAAAGGGTACATAAGGACAGGGTGGGGAACAGGAAGATAGAAGGGAGGCCCACCAAACTTAGTACATATAAAAATTCTTTGAGGAAACTTGCTACTTTGCATACTAATTAAAAGATTAAATCTAAAAAAGAAACAAAAAGGAAGAAAATGCTTAACTCTCTCAGCCTCTAACCTGGATTGATCCCCCTGCAACTTCTGTGAATGCAAACCTTAAGCATTAGGGACCACTGAATATGGGGCTTTGTTTTTCTCCAGAAAGTGATCCGGGTGGTAAAACATTCCTCCCCCACGTCATTCTTTATGCATCTCTGCCTCAGTTGCTCACCTCTAGACACGAGGGTCAGTTTGGCTCCGCTGGCCATGAACACAGGGTTGAGGTCAGAGATGGGGCTGGCCGTGATGATGTTCCCTCCGATGGACTGGTGAGAACAAGCAGAGAGTGAGAGCTGTGCCCGCATGCAGGGCAGGAGGTGACAGCTGTGGCAGGGGGCACTGGAGGACCTGACTGAGCAGCCCAGTGAGACATGGTCATTGGAGGAAACACAGAAGCCTGAAACCAAAACGCTTGGAACGTGTTCTTAGTTTGGAAACATAGGCATGTGTCTGCAAACTTTGGCAAGTTCTTCTGAATTGTTTTCCCTCACCCAACCTTTTTTCATTCTGAAAGGATTGAGGTGAGTTATCACCAGGGCATAAGGAGCCAATAAAATGAAGAACAAGATAGAGATCAAGGAAAAAGAGGACAATTCAGAGATGAACAGTTGGTTCCTTTTGCAGCTGATCGTTCTGGCAATTCAACAAAGAAAGGAATGGAAGAAGAATCAGATAGAGGTTCTTGTTGCCGAAACCAAGGAGGAAAGACAGTGTGAACTGGGAATGAAACTTTCTCAGAAGCACGCTTAGGAGAACTAGGGGACACAATGGCCTTTTCTGCCTCTGTGTTCCTTCCTCTGAAACCAGAAGTGGCACGTTCTTGGACAGGGCAGGGGCTTGGAAGTGTTCTGTGCTCTTCTGTTTTAACTTTAAAAGCAATTTTTCAAAGAATAGAGTGGGACAGGATAGGCTGTCTCCCAACACCACAAACTTCATGAAGCCCAAGTGAACCAGGAACCTCAATGGTACTAGTTACAAATAAGAAATTCCAGGAGACTGACAGAACAGGCAAGAGACAGATCCTTCCCTCCTCTGGAGGGAGCTCTGAGCCTCTGGTTCACTCCTAAACTCTGAAGGGACCCAGATCTGCCTTCTCTGACATGTCTCTCATTCACTTGCCGAGAATCATGGACAGCTTGAGAAAGAGGGAGGCAGAACACTGGGTCTCTTCAACCTTGAGGGAGAACTGTGCTTCTCAGTGACCCACAGACCACTTTCGTGAGTAGTACCCAGGCACTTATAGAAAATCTGATCTCCCCTCCTCCTCTCTGCCTGTGACCCGAGGACTCACCGCCACGGACTTGACCTGCTTGCCAGCAAACCAGCGCAGCTGCTCCAGCACACCTCTGAAGACCTCTGTCTTCTGTTCTGGAAGATTAGCGACTTCATCCACCAGCACACTTTCCACCAAAGTAAGGGGGCAAGCGGCTCCAAAGGAGATTCCTGTGGATACATGCCAGATGTAAAGCCACTCCTAGCTGGAAAAACCTCCGATGGGCAGCTTTTGTGAAACTGGAGCCAGGCTAAAGTAAGGCGTCTATCTTTATAGGGCCCAGAGAGGTGACGTAACTAACAAACTATGCTCATACCTCTGGATCTTATAATCAACACACTTTCCTATAATCCAGTAGTTCTCAACTCAATAAAATCAAGGCATCTGGAGGTGAAGATCCAGCTTAAAGGAAGAAAAGCAAAAGCACACAAACACTATCATCTTCATCTGTATAGTTCCACCTCCATGTGATCCAATATGTCATCAGGACCAAAGACAACACCAAGATTCTTGCAGCATCTTGCTAACACTGGCCACATATACTTGGGGTGGGGGGATGGTGGTGAGGGCTATCTCCTTCCCTGCTCACTCCCTACCTCTGTACCAGATGGTCACCAGGGAAAGCAGGGGGCAGCCTCACCCTCAGGCCCATGCTTCACTGAATTCAGTTCAGGGATCCAGGCTGGGCAGACAATCAGCGGAAATAACATCTTCTTAAACTTCATTTCAATGCCTTTGAGAAATGAGAAACCTGGGTTAGAAACGTTAGCAGTTTTCCATGTCACACACAGGATGCACGCACATTTAACACCAGGAGGAGGTTTGGAAACAGAACAGATGAGGAGGGACTAGGTCAGTCATAATCTCTGGCCTTCTTTCAACAAATAAAAAAAAAATGAACTCGGATTCACTACAATGTGTCATGCGATGGCATTTGAAAACACAGGACATTAAGGAATGTCCAAAATACTTTCAAGTACTTTTGAGTAGATTTGAACTCACTTGATAGTCTTAATCGCCCTGTGAGGGACTGTATGTTTCTTTTTATGGTGTGGAACCTGAGGATCAGAAATGTCCAACATTTTTAAAAAATGGCTATTTACATGTATGTATGTATGCAATGAAAGCATACAAATGACATGAAATATCAGAGGACAACTCTTCTTCCACCAAGGACTCCAGGGATTGAACTTGGGCCATCAGACTGATGTAGCTAGTGTCTTTTCCCCACTGGACTATCTCATTAACCCCAACCGTTTTGCTCAAATCCACAGTTAATAACAAACGCATTTCAGACTTGGAGTCATTATTAGGGGTAGGATATACTAGCAAAAATGTCAGATCCTTAAAACAAAAGTCAAATCTGTCTTCTGATCTCCAGTAGTTCTGTCTGGGTTCAAGGTGCTTGGCTTGGTGGGGCGGCATCTTTGTCCAGTGTCTGTCTCCACCCCAGCTAATCACTAGAAGCCTCTGCTGATGCTGCTCCTCCGTTCCCTCGGATCCAGATGTGCTGTCTCTCTAGGTCTTGCCAATACCATCGCAGATGGGGAATCAAACAGATACCCCAGTTCTCCGTCTTGATGTAGCTGAGGGCTTCAAAGGGCCAGCCCACTTTGAGGAGTCCACTCCCAAGACAGGACACTGACACAATGAGCTCCATCTTAGTAAGGATTTTTCTAGACTCACTCCCCTCACGGCTGGCACTGGCTGTAGCTAGGTCTTTACTTTGTGTGGTGTGTGTATAAAGGTGGGGGGAGTAGAGTAGATGGAAGGTCTTGAGAAATTATTTCCAATTGTGGAGCTCATGAGATCTCATTATAATCCAGAGCACTGCCTGACTCACAGAGAGGAGCATGTCCAAAGTCAAAACATCACCAAAGATCCTTCTAGACACTTCAAAATATGCTACCCTTGGTCCCTAGAACTCTAGTTATATAGACAAAGTATCTGAGGGCCACAACCATATGGACAACAAGAGCACCAACCTCCATGAATGCTACTGAGCCACAGCCTTCAAAATCACACCACAGAGAACCTTTCCTAGGATACACAGTAAGGGACGGAACCAGGCTTCCCTGACTCTAAAGCCAATGTTCTGGGAGCCCTTATGCCCTGAGTTCAGTGGGCTTCCAGTGAGCAGTCAGTGAATCAATGAATAGAGAGTAGGGGAACACTCAGCTAGGAACTAGAGAGGCAGAATGACCCCAGCAATGCTCAAAGGTCCCAGTGCAGCCTTACCTATCTCTGTGTTCCCCACCACCAGCTTGGCATCGGGGTGCTGAGCTTTGAGGTCGAGCAGTTCCCCCATGGTTGAAGCCTGGATCCAGGTCACACGCTCCCCTTCAAAACGCAGCTGCTTCTGGGGAGTGTCTTTCAGCCTCTGGAAGTATAGTTAGCTTACTGCACTGTCTCCTTCGTACCACCCTTCCCCCAAGGAACCGTATTAAATCTGCAGTGGGATCAGCCTGTTTACTGACTTGTCTAATAGCGAATTGAGAAGGGAGATTACATGCCGAGAGAAGGGGGGGAGAGATTACATGCAGTTTCTGTCGGCCCTATTCAGTACATCATAGCACTCTTGAGAAGAGCTCGGTGAAAGAGGCACTCTGAGCCTTGCAGCTACGACTGATAGAGCAACCTAAAGATAAGGTTATGGTACCTGCCAAAAGCCACCTGCTAGGAGCAGCCCACACCAGAAATCTCAGATTCCAGATTCCACACTGTCACCAGGAGGCACAGTGGACACGGAGTGGGAAGGGTTAAAGGTCAGGAAGACAGGCGTCCAAAGAGCAGAGTGCATGCGGAGGAGGCCTGAATCTAGCACATATGAATGACTCTTGGTGGGAAGAGATCCCAGGCATCAAACTGATGGTGTCTTCAAGGGTTCACAGTCCAGGGAAGGATAGGCCAGTAGCACTGATAATCTATCCTCTGACCTTTGAACCTTTGAACCTTCAGGAGCCTACATCTCCAAAGAAACACCGGAGAAGGCTTGAGTCTTTCCTTGTAATAAATATAAATGAAAATGAGAAAGTGAGCATGAGGACGTCTCTATGACAGAAACTCAATCCATGCTCATGTCCTTCTAGTGCAGCTCTGTTTTGCTTCCTTTAAAGAAGTATGCTGCTTTAGATGGAGAAATAGATGGCTTGATGGGTTCACACATGGAGATAGCCAGGAGGTCCACAAATTGACATAGAGTGGAAACAGATATAACAATATCATCAACAGATAGCATCAGTAACAGAGCCTGCTATTGATAAACAGTGCATTGCAGAGAACAGTGTCAATCTCGTGGGGCTCAAAGTTCATCAAGGAACACTGACATGGAATCTGTAACTGTATGACCCATGTAAGGAGAAGCAAAGGATGGGATGGGATGGGAACATGGGACAGAAGGCCTTTACCTCCTAGAAATGGCAGAATAAGGAAGGAGAACTAAGATAAAATCTAAGACAAAATGGTACAAAATTCTCAGCAGCCATGTAAACCAAGTAGAACCCAGGAGCTCACAGAACAGGTGTTTGACTAGAGGTCCCCAGCATCACTTACCAGCAACTCTGGGGGAAAGATGGGCTCTTGAGTGGGGTCTAAGGGCTTGAAATCCTCTGGTTTGAATAAAGATGTTGAGGGAGCAACCTGCAAGGAAAGAGAATAGCAAGTGTCAGATGCTCAGACGCATTGACCCGGCTCTTCTTCCAGGTGAGCTTGTTCCCAGAAGAGGCAGTCAGCTCCAGGAAGAAGGAACAAGAAGGCCTTGCCAGAGAACCCAGAAGTAATGAGTACCATGGCACCTTCAGCATCTGAGCGCCACGCCTCTCATTGTTTCTTCCAATGTCACTGCCAAGGATGTGGAAAGAGCACAGCAACTCCCCCAGACCTGAGACTGCCCCCACCCCCGCTAGGCTCCCAGAAGCAGAAGGCCCGGGTACCATTTGGTCTTTCATCTGGTTCATGCAGCAGTTCGGGTTGTTTCCACTTCCTCCACAGCACCCGCCATCCTGAGAAGATGACACATATTCGCATAAGAATATTTTCAGTTTCTCAGAACCTAAGGAAAGTCAGTTATCCTTCTTTACTCAAGCCCAGCTCTGGTAATCTCAGCCTGCATCAACGAGAGAAGCATGGCCTATCCCATCCATTCTGCCTCCGTTTGGAGGGCTGAGGTCCCTGCCACATGCTCACTTCACTAATGCGAATTGAGGAAGTCTTTGGAGCAACAGGGAAATTTTATTTTCAAGAAAATTTCTCCGCTAAACCTAGATTCTACTTTATGAGAACATATGTCTATACCCACTTTCCTTCTTCAGCATTGCTTCCTTAGGAAGTCCCTAAGGGAAAAAAATCTTACCACTTCTCATAGGACACAAGAGTCTCTACTTTGAGATCAAATGAGATCTGTGATGCTTGGCTGGGAGTCTCAGCAGCTGGGGTCTTTGTCAGACCCTGTTATGGATGTCATACATCAGTCCTGGTCTCTAAGATACGTGTCCAATGACCTCCACTACTTACTGTGTCATTATCCCAGAAAGTTAAACACTCCACTCCTCACTGTGACTGGGCTCTGGAGAAAGGGCATGGGTCGCCCATTGCTTAGGGGAAACTACTTCCTCAGACCTCTCAGGATGTCTGTGGCAGAGCACAGACAGAGATTGCTGTCTCCCTCAGCAGACTGAGGAAACTACATGGTGGGGTGTGTATTCACCTGACAGACCCAGCTGAAGAAACAAAGTTTCCAAAATCATGAAACTGATGTTAAGAGACAAATGCAGGGGAACTCGGTCTTTTAATGTAATGGGTCCTGAAGGAGCAAGCTAAGGGCAGGCAGCCCTTCTGTGTGTGAGTAAGGGGGGAATGACTTTCCATGCTAGCCTTTCCCCAAAGAGGAGCTTCAGCCCTCTACCTTTGTCCCCAAAAGGCCCAAGAATGCCATGGGGTTAAAGGCGTGGCTTTTGAGAACATGTAAGCACCTCCAAGAGAAACATTTGCTAGTTCATACCCTGTGAGTGTGCAGCTCCTTCTGCAGAGCATCTCAGGTATGCACACCAGACCCACTCCGGCTAGTCCACATACACAACTTCTCCCATCTTCCCCTTCTCTATGCTTAGATGGGAAGAGAGATCCCTTAAGGTCTCTCTCAGCTCTCTTCCTAGAGAAGGAGTGATGAAACTGCGTTCTCAGACTTTCTGGAAGCAAGAGGAATTTGCATAGAGCAAAGCATTGCCTTACTCACCTGGCTTCCTTGATGAAAGACATATGTTATACAAACCACTTTTCCCAGACAACCAATGTGCCAACATAATACCACTTAAATCACTTTCCATGATAACTCAATGGTATATTTATGCTATAAATTATTGTGGTGCATAATAATGAGTCACTCAAGGGCTACTGGAGTAAGGCTGCCCTTTTCCATCCACACCCTCCGGGGCTCTCTGATTTGAGAGGTAAGCAATAAGAGAATTGACTAAAATACTGGAACTTGAGAGAGAACAATCCTACCAACTTAGAATTCTGTACTCTCGGGGACTAGTATGTAAAATGTTAAATAAAAGAAAAGAACACAGTGACACACACACACATGAGTGATCTCAGTGCTTAGGACACAGAGGCAGGAGAATCACTACGAGTCGGAAAGGGGAGGTCCTAGGTACAACAGCCAAGTCAAAAAGACATAAAAAACCTTTACGTGGAAGTTGGTCATGGTCGTGCATGCTTTTAATTCCAATACTCTGAGGCAGAGGCAGAAAAATATCTGTGAGTTTAAGGCCAGCATGGTCTAAATAGTGAGTACCAAGATAACTAGGGCTCCATAAACAGATATTGTCTCAAACACCCACCCCCAAAAGAAACAAAATAAAGGAAGCCTTAATGTGTTGTAGATAACAGCAGGGCATCAAAAATTTCAAGCTATACTTTTAAGTGCTTTAAACTGAAGAGAATTAAACAGAGAAGTGCAAGGACAAATGTTTTAAGTAGAGATGGCAACACTATTCCATCGGAAATGAATACATCCTGCAGATTGGGAAATCAGTATGGACCTAACATCACATCACCTTCCCCTTGTGTGTGACTTTGAGAATTCAGAAGCTGAAATAACACGTGTGCAGAGGTAAGTCAGACATTTTCCTTGACAGGTACTAATTATAGACGTCATCATTAGCACATTACTTGTGCTAAAGAAGACATTTTTCCCATTTAACAAGCATTTATTCTTGCTTTATGGGGAACAACCTTTGTTGATGCCAATCTATTTAACATTTGTTGGAAACCTAGAGATCAAACCTCAGATTCAGACTCAGTGTCACCAAGATTGAAAAGTCAGGGCGAAGTCTGATTCAGAAGGGCCCTCCCAAGTCACGTCTGATTACTTTTGCTTGGTTCATACATCTCCAAGCACGCATAAATGCCTGTAATGAGAGAGGTTACATCCCCATCGTCTACCCCTTCAACAACAGGCAGAACCAAAGCTATGAGATAAAGACCAAGAGAAGTCGTTGAAGCTGAGGCTGTAATGTCAGGGTCGTCCTGAAGGCTGAAGGTCCCGTGGATATATCATTCCATCTGTTGGCAGTGTTCACCTCCTGCAGCTTCAGGTGCTAAGGGCAAGAGACGACACATGACCCTGCTTTTCAGGAAGCGGCCACGATGGAGATGATCTGGAGATTTTCCTAAGTCCCCTTCATTATCCTCTAGATGTTTATTGTTCCCCAGCCGTCTTTCTTTTGGTCTGACTTAGCAATCTGTATCGTCTTGTTCCTCAGACAGGCCGGATCAAAGCACACTGCTTGCACTGAATTTCTTTTTAAGAACTAGGTTTTGTTTTGTTGATTTATCTCTATGGATTTCCTGGTTTCAGTTTCATCAATTTTCTGCTCTAAATATTGTTTCTTTTCTTCTGCCTCTTGTGGATTTAATTTGCCCTTTTCTCATTTTCCTAAGGTGGAAGCCACATATTGATTTTTAGATCTTTTTGTTTTCTCTCTCTCCTAGATTTACATCCCCTGCTCTAAATTTCCCTCCAAGCAATTTGACAAAATATCTTTTCAATTTCATTCAGTTCGAAACAATTTTAAATTTATTTTGGGATTTCTTCTTTGCCCCATCTGCTATTTGGACGCATGTTGTTTAATCTCACAGAAAGCATTTTTGGAATTTCCCTGCTATCTTTCTGGTTTTGGTTTCTAGTTTAATCTTACTCTAGTCCCCAAACAGACATTGTGGAATTGCTATTATTTTTTATTTGTTTTATAGTCCAGAATGTGATCCATCTTGCGTTCATGAGAGTATGAAAAAAAGTCTTGTTCTGTCATTTCTGGTTGTGGTGACATAGAGACTTTTGTCACATGCAGTTCATTGATAGTGCTGTTGAATTCACCTATGTCTTTTCTGGTTTTTAATCTATCTGCAGGATATGGCCATTTTTGATAGAATGGTGATGAAATACCCATTTAAAAGATTAGAATAAATTTCCATTTTATTTAATTTATTGTAAAATTTATCTTGGAATTTCTTCTTACTGTGTTCCACTCCTAGTTGCATACAAGTTAAGGGTCTCTGTGTCTTTCTAATGTGACTGTTGGACCGATGAACTCACAGCAGAAGTGGCTGGATACCTGGACATGACCAGTGTTGTTTTGTTGATTTATCTCTATGGATTTCCTGGTTTCAGTTTCATCAATTTTCTGCTCTAAATATTGTTCAACATCTAAAGATTGTATCAACATCTAGTGACTGGACCCACCAACACCCCATCCTGATGAGAGGGGGCTCATGAAGCCCACCCTTTCCTGGGGAATTGTAGGCCGCTAATGATGGTTGTAGTATAGGGAGTCATAGTTCTTGGTGGTGTCGCCGCTGGTAAGTTTTATTTGCTTAATAAACCCTGACCCATGCTTTAAAAAAGGATTTATATGTCTTCTTAAAGCATCTGTCCTTTATATTGATCCACTAATGAGTGGCCGGGAATCATTACGTAGCCTGGAATCACTGGCTTCAAATTCGGAATCATGCCCCTGCCTCTGCCTCCTAAGCACTGAGATTACAAACGTGAGCTGCTGTGCCTTTCTCCTCCGCTTTAGTTTTGAAGAACAGTTTCACAAAGCACAGAATTTTAACTCAGTGGGATTTTTTACCCTCAGCGCTGTTAGTATACCCCTCAATTCTCTTCTTGCTTACGTGGTTCCTTACGAGGTGAACATGATCCTTAGCTTGTGTGCTTCTACAGATCAGGTGTAGCTCTGGATCCTACGAAGGACAGTTTTTTTAATTTTTATTTTGGGAAGCTTGTCTTTAATATATCTTGGAGTGAATGTTGTGGGAGAGGGTTGTTGTTAGTTTGGTTTGGTTCTTGTCTTATTTAGTTCTTTTTTTGGTGGTTTTTATATATTGTTTTTGTTGTTGTTTGACATTGATCTCAGTGTTCTCTGAGATGCCTGGTTCTGTGGTTTGGAGTCTAACATTCATTTGGGGAAATGCTCACTCATTCATAATTGCTGAACTATTTTGCTTTCTCCTTCTGGCATCCCCTTACATGCATGCTACACTCCCATGGTTCCATGGTGCTTGGTCTTCTGGGTTTTTATTTCCCTGTTCAGGTCTTCTCTTTGCTCATTGGCTCTGGAAGCTTGAATTTTCATATCCTCGGTCTCAGAAATGTTTTCTTGAGCCACATCCAGTTCACAAAGGAGCCCACTAAGTGTATTCTTCATTCCGTTACTGTGACTTTGACTCTAGTATTTTCTTATAATTTCCTTATGGAATTCCTATCACTCTGATTACATTATCCGTCCTTTATTACGTGTCTATTTTTACATTAAAACCTTTAGCATAGTAATTATATTATTTTTAAAACTCATGATTTCATCTTTCTGACATCTTTTTTTATGTCAATTCTAATTCTGCTCTATGTTTAGTCTCTTGAAACTGTGTTTGCCTCTGTGTAGGTCATGTGATTTTTTCTTAAGTGAAAAGCAGATAGTTGTACTGAAATCAGAGGACCTCTATCAATATGCCTTCAGTGATGTGTTGGTGTCAAGGAGAAATACTTTATGGCCCTAGGCTTAATGAGTCTTCCCCTACACTGTGAATTCCACAAGAGTCTTTCTGGAGTCTATGCCTCCCTTAGATGGGTCAAGATGGCTGAGGTTAAGAATTTATCTTCTTCCCAGTAGGGTAGGCTCCAATGTGGCATGCCCTGAAAAGGAGAGGCTCTGGTACAATAGCTTTATGTGTTTCTTCTTTTCAATAATTTTTGAGACTATAATATAATTACATTTCCCCTTCCCGCTCATGTGTTTCTTCTTGCGCCTGTGATTGTCTGCACCGTCCCGTCTGTCTTCAGCTTGAGGCGCAGCAGCTGGTCCTTGAACTTCCCTTCCCCCAGAGGACCAGAGAGGGGCTCTTCATTACCCTTCCACGGTCTGGCTTTGCTGTGGCACTTAGCATGGCGTGGAACCTTCTAAGTTCCTCACACACCAGAGTGGGCAACAGACACCCCACTTCTGCCTGTTCTAACTGCTTGTCCATTCCCTTCCTCTCTGCTCGATGGGACGCAATCATTCTTGATGCCAACCATGTGCCCAGCTCTGCCAGACTCTGCTCATGTGCGCTATGTGGGGGCAAATAGGAAATCCAAGCTCCGTGCAGCCATGCACAAAAGTAAACAGGCTATGGTAAGAATCCTGGGGGCCTCCGCGCAGGAACTTGAAGGCACTTCTGCACGCTTGCTGTGTGCCAGACTTTCGGGCTGCTTAGAGCTCTCATCTTAATGCAGAAAAAACTGGGTCAAGAGGGACAGAGTACTGCTCCACGGTGGAGCCATGCACCATCTCAACCGGATGAGCCCTGCGGAAGAGTATCGTTGTTGACATCCTTCTCTTTCGAAGCTCTCTCAGGGCTCTTTAGATTGCACATCTTTGAGCGGGATCCTCAGATGGGCATGCAGACACAAGCTGAACAATTCTTGTTTCTCAGAGAAGCCTGAGCGATTAATGAAGACCATATGGCAGGTAAGGGAAGGCCCTGTCACTTAAAGCGCCTCTTGTGGATGGCCTAAGTTATACGAGGAATTGTCCTAAAAGCTCTGCAAGAGGTACTTGATTTTTTTTTTTTCAAACTCTGGTCATTTATTGCCTCTTTTCAAAGACTTATTTTCGGCTAGCCTCAGGAGCAGTAGAAGCTGTCAGCAAGGACACATCTCTCAGCACTGATTCCTGGTGTTTTTCTTTAGCTTCCTTCATTCGCTTGACCAAAAGTTTAGCATATTCTGCAGCCTCCTTGTTTTGCTTACTGCCTTATCTCTTCAGTACAATATATCAGCATTGCAACGTAGGACACATGAAATGGCAAGATGCTGAATCTTGGCTATTTTGGTTCTGGGCTTGCTTTCTTTGTTTGAAGGCTTTCTGACAACATATTGGTGGGCTTCTTTTTTAGAGAGACTGAAACACTTTCAGACTCCGCTAAACTTTTTGGGCCCCAATTACCAAATCATAGTAGCATCTCTCAGTCCAGAGATATCCTTCTCTCCTCTTTTTGTCTTCAGTAACCAGGTTGAAACTGCTGAGTTTGGCATCCACAGTGCATCCCTGAACCGACTTGCACTTCCTCCCTCCAGTTCTCCTTGGTCTACAACGAGAACGCCCCTTCCTCAACAGTAAGTGTACCTTGGCATGAGTCAAGACTCATCGCTTGCTAGGAGAGCCTTCTTTGTCATTCCCACCATTGAGTCTGACTGCAAAACCCTTCCATTTTTCACCAGGAGCCTTGGCAGCAACAAGAAGTACTTACTTTTTATAAATACTACATGGTAGGCATTATAATTCCAGTCTCTGAATCTAACATTCCCATTATTGCTACCTAGCTCAACCTCCATGCTCAGTTTTTGCTCAGTTTCCTGGATATGGTGAGGCATTGGCTGTCTTTACGAGGCTCTGTTTCCACCTCCACTCAACTTTCTTGTGTTATGCAAACCCAAGACTTTCTCCCAATGTGCCCACCCTAAAGGTGAGCGAGAAGCTCGGGGTGTTTCATGTCTCCTGGACCCATGATCAAACAGTGACGAGAAGGTTTGGGTGAAGTCGGGATTCTTTTAACGCAGAGTCAGGCAAAAACTTAGGTGGGTGTGCCAAGAGCAGAGGTGCCAACATTCTGTCCTCACCATATGGGCAGGTATGTGTCTGTGCTTACACAACCAGTGACCACACACTTAGCTATGGTTTCAGACAAGAGGTTTATGAACTCCGCAGGGGGTTCACGAACTGTCTGGAGATCTAATTATCAGCTTCACGAGGCCAGCAGAGTGCCAACTGTGACAGCAGCTAAGAAAGGGAAGGAGGAGGGGGCCAAGCTGAGCCAGGCAGGGATGCTTTTAAATACCACATTTGGCACCTGTGCAGGCAGAGCCTGCCAGTCTCCAGGGAAAGTGGCCAAGCCTCGAGGCATTATGGGAAGGTAGCACTTGGGCAGTGTGTACCTTCCCAAGAATCTGAGTTACACGCCTTCCCAGCAGGAAATCCCACACTATGAATAAGACAGCAGCATCTAAACAAACGCCCTAGCACATGTCTCAGCTGGAGGACTCACTCACTGACTTGCCTCATCCTCCTTCCCTATAGACCTGAAGTCCTTGGCATCCTTCCCAATTGGGCTCTCTGCGAGTTCCTGCTTTAGGGCAGGGTCCCACTTACCCTGGCGAAGGTCCGGAATCCCTGGAGGATGGGTCTGTAGCCTGTACAGCGGCAGAGGTTTCCTGCAGGCCAAGGGGAAAGTTGAAGTGTCATTGCTCTCTCCAAGTGGTGAGGGGCGTGACCTTTGGACACTCTATATCTCCTGCCTAGAAAGTCCTGTTCCTCAAAACACCTACTCAGAATGCCCAGACCAAGTACACACTGGCCTTCCCAGGGTGTCTGCTCACCTTCTCAGCGTGTCTCCCAAACTATATCACCAATAGGCTTCCACTTTAGAATGGAAATCCCTGAAGGAAGGACTCCCATCTTTTATCCTGTGCCCCTTACACTCCAGATAGTGTGTAACAGGACTCAAATAAAGTTTGAACAGATGATTGACTGGGGTGCTGAATGAATGGGGAACCTTCTGGGCTCAGTTCTCTAGAGAGATTTGATTCACTCACAAGAGACCAAACAGGAAGGCAACAACTACTGTGACTTTTTCTTCTTCCTGTCAATCACCCTGAGAAAGAGCAAGTGAACAAACTGCGTTTTATGAGTATCTAGGCCAGTTGTTCTCAACCTGTGGGTCACGACCCCTTCGGTAAGCCTCTGTCTCCAAAAATATTTATATTACAGTTCCTAACAGTAACAAAATTACAGTTACAAAGTAACAATGAAAATAATTTTTTGGTTGGGGTCAGTACAACATGAGGAACGGTAGGAAAGGGTTGCGGCATTAGGGAGGCTGAGAAGCACTGATCTAGTCTGTTTCCCAAATGTCAATAGTCCTCCATGATAGCTGTCCTGGGACATGGCTGCCCCATGAAGGATAGGATGCAGACATCCCAGGAAGCAAGAACCAACATGGATAACCAGGAGAAGATCTTGGCTACCATGTTTTGTCAGCCAGAGCTTTCCAAAGAGCAACACCTGGCATTTCCTGCCCATTCTTGACTGTCACCATGTTGACGTGTTCAGGACCCATGTCCCATCCCACTCCCAGGGCTGTGCCTGAAGGTTCACACCTTGGAAGGCATTCTCGATCTCCTCAATGGTGGGCTCAGGCTGGTTTCGGAGCAGTGTGTACATGCTCATGACAATACCAGGGGTGCAGAACCCACACTGGGAACCATGGCTTTTGGCGATTCTTTCCTTAAAAAGAAAAAAAAAGACAGATTAAAAAAAAAGACAGATGCCTCATGGTTGTGTTATCAGGAACCCCTCACTGCAGCTCCATTGCAATTCACCTAAAGCTGTGGGGGTCACCATCAGGTTGCCAAACCCCTCTGAGGTACAGGTTCCCCATCCCATGACTTACAGCCAAGGATTTAAAACCATGGCACATAGAAAACTCTTTCCATCCTTTTCTTTATTCTCCCCTTTCTTTCTGTTGTTTACTGGTGACTGACCCTAGAACTTTGAGCGTGTTAGGCTGGGTCTCCCATCACAGAACACTGTCAACAGCCCTTTTTCTACTGTTTGTCTGTAGTAGTGTCTCACTGTGGAGTATAGGCAGGCCTTGAACTTGAGGTCCTCCTGCCACAGCCTCCCAAACAGCTGGACTACGGGCACAAGGACTACCTCAAACTCCTGGCATGTACTTGGCATTCTGTAGGCATCAATCAATGTTGGCTATTAGTGGACACGTCCCTTCAGGGAGCAGGGGCTGTTCTCACTCAGGGGACTTAGGAATTTACCCAGGTTCACGCATCTTTAATAGAAGCACTGTGCTGTATTATTTTGGCTACACGAGCCTGCTGTGAAATTCAAGCACCACTCCTGAGGGACCAGAGTGTGTCCTCCCACCAGTACATTTCTGGGTTGTTGAGTGAAGGCACCCTCTGGGCACAGTAAGAACGTGAGAGTTGGAACATGAGCTAAACTGAGTTTACTCTCTGCACGGGAATCATAAAATTCCCACCCAAAACTGGTATGTTTTGACTACAAAGTCCCTTTCCTCATCTGCATGACTTTCTCCTTTTTCTGCCTCTTGAGAATCTCTCTTGGTACTCAAGTAAAACTCACAGAAACTATAACACCTATATCTACAGTCTACTCATTAATTTTGTGAACCCAGACTATAAACCTAGCCTGCACTAGGCATGGAAAAGTCCTATAAACAGAGAAGAAAGGGTACACGAAGCCCATTCTGTAACAGGGTAATACTGATAAAAAAAAAATGGAGCAAGAAAAATGCCGTGTGGTATAGAGAATTTGTACAAGATGACGTGGTCCAGAGAGACTGGTATCTACTGAGCCTGGTCAGAAAAGGCCTCTCTAGAAAGTATCTTGAGTCTGGCTTCAGTATCACAGTCTGGATCAGGGAAAAAGAACAGTCAGCAAGAAGGCCCCACACAGAATGAGCGTGGAGTGCCAGAAATGCTGAGAGAATATGGGTGGAACCTGCTGGTGATAAGCACCTTGGCTGGGAAAGCAGCTCCTCCCAGGCCAGGGCAGGATACGGAACTCTCTCTCTGTGTGATGGGAAGCCTTGGGAGATTTCAGTGAGCAGTGATGTGATTCATGGCTTGACAAAAAAATTACGCTGGGCCACTGGATGGAGACTGCATTCTCAAAGCAAGCACGGAGACAGAGCATTGGGATATGGTACAGCCAACCAAACAGATGATGGCGTGGGCCGAGTTTTGCTCAGCAAGAGTAAAAACAGATGGGGGAAATGTCATCTATGGCTTGGGCTGGAGAATGGACCACACTTCTAGATGGATGGGGTGTAGTATATGAGAGAATCAAAGTTTACTCCTAGATCCTTATCTTGAAAAATAGCGTGGATTGTTTTGCCATTGGCTCGGGTAGAGCAATACCCAAGAAGGAAGACATTATGGGCAAAATAGATTCCTGATAAAGTTGAGATCAGACATTTACACAGTGTTGTCAAATAGGCAATTGGAACTGAGTCTAACTTCCTGAGGAGCTGTCAAAGCTGAAAGTCAAATGTGTGCACCGCCTGCGGAGAAGGGCAGGATTGAGGCCTCAGCCTAGATACTGTAGCAGTCTATGGCTGAGCCAAGGAGTCATGTGATACCAATGGAAGCCGGGAGGAAACATGGGAAAGTCAGAAACCAAGAAAAACAAACAGACCAGGAGTAGAATCTGGCCTTGTCGTTTTTATAGATATTAAAAAAGAACACCAAGAACAGGACTTTGTGCTGCTGCAAGGGAGGGCACAAAAACCTGTATTGAAATTACTCGTTTTTATTCAGCTACAAAGACTATGACAGGCCCAAATTAAGCTCACACTTCCTGCAGGTTGGGCAGGTTTAAGGGGTGTCCCCTTTTCCTGCCCAAGAAACAGCCTCGCCCTGCTCTGACCTCACACTGGATTAGAGGCTCCTCCTGTGGAACAGAACCTGTTTGCTCATCTGGAGGCCCCTGAGCCTGATGTCATGGAGGGAGACCAAGGAAGATGTGACCCTCCCAAAGGAGAGGACTAAGGTGTGGGTTTAACACTGGAACAATCTCTGGTTGCAATTTTCCAAAGAACTCCGGCCTTAGTTACCCCAGTGGGGGGAAAATAATCTGCCCACTGTTCTCTGATCCCACCTGCTTCTACTTGACCTAAGAGCATCCAAATTCTCCCTTCAAACCCCCAGATTTGTACAGAGATCCCTCACTGTCCCTGCCTTCAAACTATTGCCAAGTGGTCTAGCTCCGCAAAGGAGGAAACCCCAGTCTGGCATTTCTAAGTTTGTATACCCAGCTTTAAAATTGCTGTAGTTGTAGTTAACCTTGAACTTCTGATTCTCCTGCTGCTTTCCAAGTGCTGGGATTACAAGTGAGTCTTGTGCCAAACCCAATTTATATGACGCTGGGGAGCCAATCCAGAGCTCCGGGCATAGCAGGCAAGTACTCTGTCACCTGAGTCGCATGCCCAGCCCTCTTTCTTATCTTATCCTTTGTTCTCAAGAGAGTGAAGACCTGGCAGTCCATAGCTGGTGGTTAATACTGATTAATAACTTGATAGGACCTATAATCAAATAGGAAATGAGCCTCCGGGTTTATCCTGGGAGGGATCATCTAGATTAGGTTTGCCTCTGATCAAGGCTGAGGGAGCTTCTCTAGATCAGGTTGAGGTAGGGAAATGGCAGAATCTAGGACTAAATAGAAGGGGAAGCTGGCTGGACATGAGCCTCCCATTGCTCTCTGCTTCCTATCTATGATGCACCATGCCCAGTGCCTCAAGCCCCTACCACCATGACTCCCCTACTACAGTAGTGAGAACCCCCAATAAGTTCTTCCTTCTTCATGTTGTTTCTATTGGGCATTTTTACACCAGCAATGTGTAAAGTTTGTAAATTCAACATTGTATTGTCCAAGAGTGGGAGGTGAGTGGTGCAACTGGAATTAGCACCCAACCCTAGGGGGTACCTGGGCTTATTATCTGGAATCCAGGAGACTGTGGTTGTCAAACCATATTCAAGGGCAAGGTGTCCTTCCCTGCCTTTCCGGGTCTGGCGCAAGGATGCTTCTGGATTTTCAGCTGATTTTGTTGTTCCCTTGTGTCATGCAATGTTATATCATCCCGACCCTGGTGGTGAGGAGCCTCGGGTTTGGAGGGAGCCCAAGATCAACCTCCTTTGCTCAAGCAGTGAAGTTTGTGCCAACAACCCAGAGCAAAGCTGCAGACTTGGCCGAGGCCTCCCTGTGAGATGTTCTGGCTTCACGTTCACCACCACACTCACCTGTACAGGATGCAGCTTCTGGGTGTTTCCTATGCCTTCCACGGTTGTCACAGCAACATGATGCAAGGAGCAGATGGGGGCCAAGCAGGCATTGACAGAAAAGTGACTAGAATCACAGATTAAGGTCATGTCATTGCGACTGAGGTCATCAGAGCAGCGCAGGCCATGATCAGACCTGGAGACATTCTGTGTCTCTCTGCTCTATGCTGTGTTATTGTGTCTGCTATTGTCACCATTGCCTCTCCATCTAAGACCCTAAGACAGGAACAAAAGGGGCTCTATTCCGGCTGAGACTGAGCCTCACTGTCTCACGAAAACAGCCAACATGGGTTTCTAATGCCATCAATATGCCAGCTTTTTGCTGGGGGCTGAGGGAGTAGGGGTGAATGGGATGAAATCCCGAGCCTGCAACAGCTTGCAGACAGCGTGGGAGAACAGAAGTGGGTATGAAGATGCAGTGTAAACGCCTGACAGCAAATGGTTCAGGGGACTGTGCGGAGCTCACTAAGAAACCTGTATCGGTACAGAGGATCTAATTCAACCTTGGGGAATCAAGGAGCACTTTGTAGAGGAGATGCTGTTTGGGCCCAGTATTTCCAGGTAGAAAGTCCTGGATGAGAGGACATGCAGTGCAGGAAACAGTTTATAGCAAGATCAGGAAGCAAGTAGACCTAGGCCATGAGTTCTTCATATCATTTTTGAGCAGTCTTAGGTCCTTGGTGGCAAAGGAAACTGGGGAGGAAATCAGGGACAGACTATAAAAGGTCAGAAAAAAATTTTATAGGATGGCATATTAGCCTGGATTGCAGAATGGTCATTGTTTGGTCCCTCTTCATCAGCCAGGGAAGATACCCCATAAGACATCATTCAGTACTCCTTGTTATGATTGGAGTAGACTCACCCACTCACTCACTATATCCGACCCTCCCATGAACCACTAGGCAGCAGGCAAAGGATACAGGATCTTGTTCTGAAGACGGTCATACTTAGAGATCATCACTGTGCACGCCCCGCAGCCCCCTTCTCCACAGCCAAGCTTGGTCCCGCACAGCCCCACTGAGCAGCCGTTTGTTAAGGATGCAAATTCTGAGAAAGGACTCCACAGATGGATGGGAATGCCGGGCAGAGCCTCACAGGCAGAATCCAGAGAATGGACTCCACAGATGGACGGGAATGC
>NW_004949124.1:1675457-1680123 GCF_000317375.1 Microtus ochrogaster | reverse complement strand
TCCAGAGAATGGACTCCACAGATGGACGGGAATGCCGGGCAGGGCCTCACAGGCAGACGTCCTTGACCCAGGAAGCAGCAGAACCACAATCCCCTCACTCCGTGGGGCAGGACTGTGCCCTACAGATGTGAGAACAGATCACTTCCACTGCACAGGTGAGCCAGAACCCACGTAGCACCATCCAGGACACAAGTTCCAGGGTCAGGGTTCCCCCAGGGTCTGAGCAAGAGGGTCATGAACCTCCAAGCCTGAGCATATGGTGTGTCTGAGTGGTGAAGTGCCTCAGCCAGGCAGTGATACATTCTGGGACACACCAAGTTCTGGATTTTGCCCTGAAATTTTCAAGCCAATAAAGTCCCAGAAACCAAAGCCAAAGCTGGACTGGGCTTTTGAATCTCTCGCAAAATATATACAAGTGAAAAATAAAGAGTTTTAAAGATCGGGAACCGATAACGGATCCAGCCAGCTCTTAGAGATACTGTGGAAAGATAATCTATGACCTAGCTAACCAGTCCGCTATTCCAAACCCGCAGCAGCCATGTGGCCACCTTCCTCGAATCACAGAAGCCTCTTTTCTGAGCTTCTGTCAGTCCCTAGCCCCTCACATCTCTTCTGAAGGTGGGGGACATGGATGGCTATTAGCAGCTGGCCCTTCCTCCATTGTCAAGATAAAATTACCGAGGAGCAGCAGTATCGCACCTTACACTCAAAAGCTCTTGTTTTCTCTCAGCAGTTTGCTTAGCAGGCAAGAGCTACTACTTCTTTGCAGATTAACATGCAAGGCAAAAGCAAGCGGAGACCCACACTGTGGTATGAGCGCAGAGTGTCATCTTGCATGTTCTAGTTCTCTGACTCAGAAGTCTCCTGACACCAGACTTGTGTAATCCTCTCTTCCTCTCGCTACCTCTCTCTAAGCCAAAGAGACGTCCTAAAAAACTGAAGTTTCTTTGTTCGCTTGTTTGTTCTCATTAAGTAAGGTATGTGCTGGTATTTACAGCTGATCCACCTGGGAAGTGTTTGCCCCAAGAAAGTGGCCCTCTGCTCTTTGTCTTCTAGCCTTGGCATCTTTCTAGAAACCCCGGATTTGAAGCAAGGCTAGAAACATTTCTCTCTCACAAATTAACTACCAACCCAGACTGCAATAAAGAAAAGGACTTTATCCTTTACCCGGCAACTCTCCGTTCTAAATTCCATTTGAGCTTTGCTCTTCAAATCAGTCCAGCGTGATTAGGAGTTTCTGGGGCCCTCGGGTTTGCGAAACCTAAACTGAAACTAGGAACTCAAATTAGCTTTGTTTTCAGTGCACTGAAATCCATCTCAACAACCTCCTCGTGGAGTTGGACTGGAGATGGCGTCCCCTTTGCCGAGCCACCAAACCCTCTGCCAAGAGGAGCCACCATTCTGAGCCTTCAATTATAGCTATACCAAGTTGTCTGCCATGCTGCCTGATAGGAAGAGCGTGAACTAAAGTCAAAGCCTTGATTCTGGACTCACTTCTGTGAGGACTGAGAAAATGGTTCACTCAAAGGAGCCGCAGGCATAGCTCTGGGAGCGGGAGGAGTCCACCATGGACAGATGTCAAAATGAGCATAGTCCTGACAACAGCCCCTGGAGCCGTTCCAGCCTGGGTGAGAAGTAAAGCACACGGCCCTAGGCTTCCATCCAGGGTCTGTCAGAACCTGCCCGGAATATACTCAGTGAAAAGCAGGCTCCTTAATCTGTGTAGGCCTCACTTCCTCTCAGAAGCGGAGTAAGGTTACACGGCCGTGGAATCTCTGGGAGGATTACGTGAGATCACCTGCACAAACTACTCTGAACTTTGTCTGCACATAGTAAGTGTTCACTAAATATCAGCACCTATATTTTCTGCTATCCAGGGTCCCAGAATACTTTAATCACCTGAGGGATGCTATTGAAGCCTTTCCCCCAACAGATGAAGACCAGTGACCCAGAACACACATCACCACCACTATGGGGGTTGGTCAAACAAAACCTTCTCAGGTGTCACTAATAAGGTATCCTGTATACTAGATATTTACATTCATAGCAGTAGAAGAATTAGTTATAATGTAGTGATAAAAATAATTTCATGGTGGGGGTGTCTCCACAATGTGAGAAGCTGCATTAAAGATCGCAGCGCTAAGAAGGGCGAGACCACTGCTCTAAGGAGTCTCCTGCCCACGATGTCTCTAAAGCCTGCCATTAAGCAGTTGGGACCTTACACAGTTCCCACGGCAATCATTCTTTCCCAGTATAAAACCATTGTCTGGGAACACCTAGCAACATAGAACTTACCTAGTATGTGGAAGTAGGTTCAATGCCCAGCAATGCAAGAAAAGGAAATAGAAACCCCTTCCCTCATATCTCTGGACCTCGATGGAGCCAGAGAGGATCTTGGATAGTCTTCTATGTGCTAAGCAAATGTCAATTGAGGAAGAGCCCACTGCTCCCAAGGGGAATGACCATGAAACTCACAGGGGTGGATGAGGAAGGGCCTTCTGGGTCCCAGAACCAAATCCTGGAATTACTAAACTCTTCACTGAAGAAACGTGAACGAACACCCTACCCGTTCTCTCATGTGAGAACTGGGAGGTTATGGTCTAGGGAGCCAAGGACTGACTGTTCAGGCTCTCCCAGCTCTTGGTTACTGCAGCTGCCCAGACTCCTCCAAGGGCACCCCCTGGCCACTGGGAAACCATGTAAGCCTCAAAGAACAGTGCCATCATCCCCTCAGCCCCATTCCCACTGCAGAACCAGGATACGCTTCCTTCTCAGGTAGACCAGAAGTGTTGTTTCGGGATCTGCATTTTTCTCCACCACCTACCAGGAAAAGGAAAGAAAACAAAACACATCAAGAAATCGCCTACCCATTCTTTACAGTTGACTTTCTCCCTTCCAAATCTCACCCCCAAACACGTAGAGTGGATGGGCACATACTGGACAGACAATTACTTGACAATTCCAAGCAATGAACAGATGAGCTCTAAGACATGATCGTGATCCTGCCCTCAAGTCCTCGAATGCCACCTGGGCACACCACAGAACGTCCAGGTTCTATGCTGGCAAGAGCACGGCAGAGTCTCCTCCAACTAAGGCAATATCATTACATTTCTCCTGCCTCATCCCAGCTACAAATTCTAGGGGCATCTGGAGCTGTCCGCATGCAGACTCTGACTTGGTTTCCTCGAGCATGCCTGCTCAGACTCCATATGTGATGAGAGAAAGCTGCTTATGTAGTCCATGCTCACAGCGAAGAGTTGTGTGCAGCGAGCTACCACAGTAGCGACACGGTTACGCTCGCATGGAGGATCCACCTCAGGTCAAAACCCATCCACATGTTCAGTAACGTAGAAAAGTTCGCCTGCCATGTGAGATGCTCTCCCCAGCCTTCAGGGGAGCTCCGAGAGCCCATTTCAGTCCTCCCCACACTTAAAGGCAAAGAATTTATGATAAGAGATTCTTTAAGAGAACTGTGCTATGGGTCCTTAGTGTTTCTCCAAGGGAAAGGAAGGAAATATCTGCCTCACACCTCAAGCTAAGAGAAGGGACAGCCTCTGTACCATACATAAATCCACTGTTCCTCCTTTGCTGTATAGTGTCAGCAGCCAGACCGACCCAAGTCTTTCTCAGAGGCCCTGATAGAACAAAGAGAACCTTAGTTCTGTGTTCTTGTCCAGGAGTGGACTTGGCAAGGCCAGTCTAGGGCTGGAGCCAGTGTCTTCTCAGAAGAGGCAAGGTTGTGGCTTCTGGGAACCTGAACTCTGGTTATCAGTTTTACAACAGCTGTGTCTGAGGAATTGCAGTTTCTCTTTGCTAGCATTGCCTGACTTAGCTTTCTGCTGACCTTGGCCACGTTTTCCCCCTACAAATCGAATATATGATGCTTTACTTCTTAACAAATTTGCTTGGTGTGAATCATCAGCTTGTGAAAGACGTCCTGGTCCCAGCTATTGCTTTTGTCTTCTTTGTTTCTTGTTCTCTCTCTTTCTTATCCCTGGTCCTCCATACATCACCATAAAGGAGCCTTATTCCTGCAGGTTCAGGGCAGCATAGGACATTGAATAGTCTGCCATACCACAGCTAAAGGGAGACCTAACATAGTGTTGTTAACTAAAACTGATGGGTTTAAACTCCCACTTGAGCTTTAACAAAGGAAGCAGTGCAAGTACTGGTTCACATTGCCAGAATCTAGTAGGTCCAAGAATTTTGATAGCCGTGAACGTACTACAGACATCCATAATGTAGACAGGATTGACTTGAGTGTGTTTAAACCAGTCTCAGGAGGATTGTCTAGAGAAAGTGATGGAACCACTAATAGGAGGCTTCTTTATACAGTGGACCAGCCATGTTGGAAGCTGAGAGAGAGAGCAGAGGGCCTAAGAAATGTACATCACTAATACCATGGGGTATGTGAGCAAATGTCCCCTGCAGTGGTCTCTGAAGAACCCTTAAATTCATTCAAAGGGTTCGCTCTGAACAGTTGAAAAGCCGCCTTAAAAAAAAAACAACAGTGAAGTGAAATCTTCCTTGCTGTCTCACAGCATCATTCTAAGTTGAGATTGTTTGGGGAAACTTTACTGGAAAATAAAATTGTGCATGCACATACGCGTGTCATGTAGTGTGTGGTATATATGTAGGCAGTGTGTGGTGCATGTACACACACACA
>NW_004949124.1:1659718-1675357 GCF_000317375.1 Microtus ochrogaster | reverse complement strand
TCACAGTAGGTCATCAGGTGTCACCGGCTACTGCTCTCAGTCCTACTGTCTGCAGACAGGGTCTCTCACTGGGTCCATGAGCTCTTGGGGTCTGCCTGGCTCCAACCCCCAATGCTGGCATGTGCAACCAGCCCTGGCCATTTTTATGGAAGCTGTGGGTTCAGACTCAAGCTCTCATGCTTCCAGGGTTCTTACCTACACAACCATCACTTCAGCCCAAGAGCAGTATTTTTGGATTGGCTCCAAATAATACATTTCTGAAACTTCAGGATTTCCCCTCCAATGGGGTTTAAAGAAAAGTGGGAGACAGAAATTAGAATTCTTAGACAAATATTCTGTTCTCTCGTTTGGAATCCATAGACTTAACTTACCTGTAAAAGTGTAAGTGTAGGGCATGGCTGTAGAAGTGAAAGTGTGTGGGGAAAAGGGAACAGACAGGAGCGAGGAGGGAAGGAAGTAGAGGGTGGGGATGTGAGTAATACCATCAACGCACAATGCACACTTGTAAAACATTTTAAGTTTAAAATAATTAACATTTTTTGAAACTTCTCTTTCTTTTATGATAACACCCCAGGAGTCCAGCTTGCTCAATACATCCTGGTTATTAAGTCTACATAAGGTGAAGCCCCTTTTCTTGGGGAAGAAATCATGAATGCAAATAAAATTGATCTTTATCACCCTTCTGGTGGGTATCAGTGACTTTAAGCATGCTAGTTTTCTCCATGTTGCTCCTATAGTACATCACACTAGACACACACACACACACACACACACACACACACACACACACACCCCTGCTGTGACTACCTATAAATTCAAGGTAAGCTTCTTAGTGTCCCTCAAGACCCTTTTAGATATATCCTCTGTCTTCCATTTTAATTGTCCTGCCTCCTACTTCCCTAGCAACCTGATCTGATTGGATTGAAAAATCCCTCTCTTCTCTCCCAGTCCCATACCTTGATCACGTCTCCCTCTTTCTCACACATCTTGACTTGTTGGAAGACATCATAGGCTCCCCTGTTCAAGGCTTTCTACATCACCACAGCTGTAGGCCTACACTTCCTTGAATATCTACAAAGAGTGGCTGACCAGGCTACTTCTGAGGTGTGGCTCAGAGCTTGCTGCAGTGCGCCCCATGGAACACTCTTAAAAACTGAAAGCCCAGGGGGAAAACCTTTGGCAGGTGTCACGCAGATTGAAACTGAAAGGTTTCCTGCAGGGTGATGTTTGGAGCACTTGTTACCACCCAGATGACATGATGGAGCTAGGGTAACTGGAAGGTCATGCGGGGAGGGGGGAGGTTTTAAAGACTATCCCCAGCCTTTGGCTCTTATTTCATGTTATGCTGTAGATAACTGTTTGCCATGATGATCTGCCTGTGTAGTCTAAGTTCTCTGAAACCACAAGCTGAAACAAATCCTTCCTTCCTGAAACTGAGTCTGTGGGCATTGCAGTGACAGTGGACACAAGCTGCACTGTGAGGAAGCAGCTTTATAAAAACTGTGGTGGATGGGCCAGCAGCATGGCTTAGGTGGTAAAGGGGCCTGCTGCAAGGCTGGATGCGAAGCTTGATCCATTCATAGCCTCTCTCTCTCTCTCTCTCTCTCTCTCTCTCTCTCTCTCTCTCTCTCATACACGCACACAGAGAATAAATGCATACAATGTAGTGATAAAAAAATTAAAGAAAAAAATGAGTGAATAGATTTCTCTGGAAATTTGAACTTTAAAAGAAATAATGACGGGAGGAGGGGGTGGCAGGCCAGCCTGGTCTGCATAGTGAGTTCCAGGACAGTCAGGCTACATAAATGAGACACTGTCTCAAAAAAGCAAGGAAAGAAGGAAGAAGGTAGGTAAGTAGGTAGATTCTAAGGGGTGATAACACACTATACACACTTAAATCTGTAACTTTAAATGATAATTAATCAGTGAATAAATAAACAGATGGAAGACCGACTACCTCTGAATCTAATAAATATAACTATCCAACAACTGGCACAATAATTGATCCAGTTAATAAACAATGGTGGTGATCAGTGCATGAAATCTTGACGAATGAGATGGCCATATAGTTATATGACCTCAAAGTACCTGTCCATAGATTATTAATTATGAAGGAAAAAAGAGTTGTCTTTTGAGGAAGAGAGTTAATGGACACAGCCTTAACCTAGAGTTGAAAGTCCAGGTCACTAATGGCAGGGCTGCTATGATATATCCCTTGATAGAATATGCCACAGGAAAAGGCATTACTTCTGGGGTAGTCCTGCCCAAACAGCAGACTGGGAACCAAATTACAAGACAGCGTGAGGGAAAGCTCAGAATTAGTGTCACCCTAAGGAATAGCTAGCCTGTTCTCTTCAGAAATGCCAATGTCACTAACGACTAAGGAAACACAGGAACTATTTAAAGTTAAATGAGATGAGATGGAAAAGCCCTAACATCCACAGCCCAACTCTTCTAGGGGATGATAAATGACATTAATGGGAAAATTATAATAAATTTGCGTGAGACACACAACGCTTTTATATCAAAGTGGCATTTTCTGAATTTCATAAATTAATTGTTGGTCTCTAAGAACAAGAACATCTTCATTCCTAGGATAAAAATACAGAGATGTGACATCTGAAACTCTTAGTTGTCTAGAAAGAGTATAAATTTCATACATTTATACATATTTGTCAAATATATAAAATTATTTGTATGCTTGCATACATATTTTCATCTGTGCTCGTATATATATTCAGTATATTTATCCTGGAAGAAAGAGATAGAGAGAGGGGCAGGCAAGATGGCTCAGAGGCTAAGGCACTTGCCTCCAAGCTTGACAACTTGAATTTAAACAAAGGGGCCCACACAGTGAAAAAAGAAACTGGCTCCGACATGTTGCCCTCTGTCCACCTGCTCCCAGATGAGAATGAGCCACCATCTTTCTACAGCTTCTTTGGTAACAGCTTTGCACAATATCTATGGCCCAATGCCCAGAACATCTTGAAAAAGGAAATTAATCCAAAGTTGCTCAAGACACCTCTACTCGCCCCAATCCCCCTCGCTTGCTCTTGTGTTTATTACAACTGTGTTTGTCCTTACTCTCTGCATTGCCTCTTCATCCTTCTGGCAGCTTCCCAAGAGCCTACATCTTCTTAAATGACAAGCATGGCTGGCTATTCAACGCGAGAACATGACAGGGGCAGAATCTTTCGGAAACAGAAGGGTCTGGCACGATGCTACTCTCTAACGAATCTAAACATCGCTCCACTGTGGTGCAAATAAAACCCAAGAAGCAATTCCAGCCAAGTCAGTTCACCTCAAAAACACTCCTTCCCAGACACAGAGCCTGATGGCCCTTCACAAGAACAGTGGGTCACATGCAAATCAACAGCTTAAGAGATAATAAAACTAGAGTGAGCCGGGCGGTGGTGGTGCACGCCTTTAATCCCAGCACTCGGGAGGCAGAGACAGGCGGATCTCTGTGAGTTCGAGACCAGCCTGGGCCACAAGAGCTAGTTCCAGGATAGGCCCCCAAAACCACAGAGAAACCCTGTCTCGAAAAAACAAAAAAAAAAAAAAAAACCTAGAGTGAGACATGACCTTAAGAGTCCTTGAATCCTGCTATTAAGTCGCTGAAAAAAAACCATTTATGAAAGCTCCAAAGGAAACGTCTTTGTGTACACAGCAATTGTAAAAAGACAGTTCAGCAGCTCTTTCTACACCTGTATGATGTTACTGCTGATTGCAAAAGAAGTTTCAAATATTGGGTGCAAGGGCCTTACTACCACCAGCATAGGCATTTCGACCTAGCTCTGGTAGGTACCAGTTGCTCAACTCAAAACCAGAAGCATCTCAAAGAGAGGATCTTGGACCTGAGGACCTAGAGACGAGATGGCTCAATCTGAATCCAAGAGTCTTGACAGTACTGGTGTTGAAATGGATCCCAAAGTTTCCATGCTAGTTACCCAAACAGATCCTGGCAGTTTAAGTCCTTAGGGAGTCTCTGAAGCACGTGTTCATTTTTGCAAATTCCTTCAGAAGTTACTCAGCTTCTCCAACCAACACAAAAGTATCAACAAAAAGGCAAGGAAAATCATTCTTTGGGGACGCTTTGGCCTACTAATGGTTTAAACTGTCTTTGTAGCCAGTCACAGGTGGGGCGTGATAGGGCTTCTCCTACAGTCTTGTTCTCAAGTGTGGTGCTGAAGTGCTGTGAGTATCTTGTGGAGAGGTAAACAGAACTTGGAGACAATACACTTATTGCGGCTCCTCTCCCAGTATGGCACAGACATAGCAAAGACTCCCAGGCTACCAGGGATTTGTGGTCCCCATGTGCTTTTTCTACATCTTCCTGCACTGGTGACGTTTAAGAGGTTTGCAATATTTATTTAAAGAACTGAGAGATGGTTGAGGGGAGTTCCGTAATGAAAATAATAATCATGATGGCTTGCCACAAGGTGTCAGTATATGTCCCCACACAGTAAATCAGTTCGAGCTGTTAAATCTATAATACGAGATACATCAGAATCGACGGCTATAATGTGTTGTATAGCCTGGCATTAGCGTGAAAACACATTCCTGCCGCTGCTCTCAGCAAGCAGAGCCATCAAAGTACTAGGCTGGGTTTACTTAAACAGGGAAATAGAGGGGTGTTGATGACTCCCCACCTCACCTAGACTGTTCTTTTCCTGCCTCTAAATCAGTATGTTCACTACCATAGTGTGGACACCTTTCTGTCCTCCCTCTCCCTCCCTCCTTTGCTCTCTGAGTGTCTTGCCTGTGTTCTTCTTGCCCTGAAGTTCCTGAACTACAATGAGACCAGATCAAATCAGAGGGACCAGGTAGGAGAGATGACACACGTCCCTTTCCAGACAGCAGGAACTCCAAACCAAAAGGCAACTCCTGCTTACCTTTTTACCATTCACAAAGAACACCAACTCGTCTGCAGTCATCTTGGCTGGTCGAGTCACTGAGTTCCCAGGAGGTACTTGCAGATATCACGGCCGTGAGACTTGGAAGATACGCCTCCCAGCAAAAATGAAACAAAGTCGGCCAATGGGGAAGAAGCAGCCCCAGGCATGGACAGTTCTTGGCATTAGTCACAGGTTTACATAATCCACCGGGAAGGACCAAACAAACACACCACACAGCAGCTCACCCTCTCTGCTCCTATGTCAAAGTACACAGAGAAAGTGTGTGCCCAGATTAGTGAGGGCTGTGTCTTGGCACCAGATGTCTGAATTCTGGGCACCTGCTCTGGTGGAACCTGCTTCATTCTCCTCCCACTTGCCATACCAGGAAGAAAGAGGGAAGGAAGCCTTTGTCAGTCACTGCTAATAAGAGCTGATTCACTCTCTTCCCGTCCACACTTGCTATTTCTCCAGTCCGGCCTACGCTGATGCAGACTCGGCACTGGCATGCTTAACTCATTCTCTCGTGGCCTGGTGAACTATGCAGGTCGCAGACAGAGAACTCAGTGTCCAGACTCAAACCCTGGCCACTGACTACAGCCTGTCACTTATCCCCTGCAGAACTCAGCTCTTCATTCCAGAAAAAGGAACATAAAAATGATACCAAAATCAGAGAGCTGAGAGACAAATAGTCTCTCAGATGTGCCTTATAAACTTGCAGAAAACCAAAAATATGTACGCTTGTTGCAAAAGTGTCTTCATCATAGGAACAAATCCTGAGACAAAACATGCTTGAGACTTGCACAGACATTGTCAAATCATCAGAGGCGCTCACAAAAAATAAATAAATAAACAAACAAATAAATTTCAAACACCAAATAAATAAAAATGCTTATGGAATATAATCACAGTCTATTAATAGAACTGAACCTCCCCCTCAGGAGTTAGTGTCCCTAACTCCTGGTGTAAAGGTCTATGCACACAGGCAACACCAATGGGCTCTCCCTGCTCCATCCCTCCCCGTGCTCCCTTCCACCCCACCTCCACCGCAGCAGCCACTCTGTCCTTCCCCAGCCCCGCAGTCACTCAGTCACTCAGACAGCCCACAAGAGAACACATCCAGTGTTCCTGGAAGACCACAGGAAAGGAAGAAAAGAGCCTGAGTCAGATGTAGCCAGCACAGCAGCATCTTGAGAAACAGTATTACCGGGACAGTCACGCCATCAACACAATGTCCCTCAGCCAGTACAGCCCAGTCAGGACCAAGAAACGAATTTCTTTGTCAGTTGATTGATATCCCAGTTTGTCCCTAGACTGTGCTGTGTCTCACGTGCCAAATCCTATGAGTTCCTCAGTCCAGGACAAATGGGGATGCCGATGGCTGTGAAACAGTAGTTGTTAGCCAGAGTGGAATTCCCTACAAAATGAGTCATTTGGCTGTCTGGGACATGTTAGTGACATGATCAGTAGAAATCAGTAGAAAGGTTGTTGTTGCTGCTGCTGCTGCTCCTAAGACCAGGATATGGGACTAAATATTCCAAGCTCAGGACAATCCCTCACCACAAAGACTTATGCAGCCTAAAATGTCAATCAAGAAGAGACAGAGAAACCCTGGTCCAAAAGGAGAAGGGTGGGGTAAGGGATTAAGGCTGATCCTCGGGCGTGTGTTTCTACCTCTCCCTGTTCTTCATATTCGTATGATTGACTGGCTTTTCTATTCACTGACGCACCCAAACTTACATCTTCATGAGCTCTGTCTAGGCTGTCCTGCACAGTCCCAAGGAGAGTTACATAGGCTGGATTTAGTATTAGCTCCATCATCTCTGCAAAAGTCACTGCCTTCTACAAAAGTCCGGTGTCCTCATTTACAGACATGGCTTGCCATGGTTACAAAATCACCTCTTTTGAAAATTTTTATGAGGTTTAACAGTTCCCAGCAGACATTGTACAAGTGCTTGAGGGGTGTCTAATGCCCATCTTCCCCTTCCCCTATCATAGTTTGAAGGAAAAGGTAGCCTGACTAGGGTACTGCAAGAATATACACAGACACACACACACACACACACATACACACACACAAACACACACACACACAGAGATTGCAGAGTTGTATCAAAAAATTTTTAAAGGCCAAATAGAGGACCCAAATAAACAGATAAGTAATTAATATAAATTATTAAGTTGATTTAAAACACAGAAAGGAAGTTGCCAATATGGCATGGCTGGAAGAACCAATAATTTGAAGGGGAAATTTTAAAATATGGAAGAAAAAAATCACCAAGGAAATTCAGATGCTTCAAAAGGAACAAACAAAATTCTGGAAATGAGAGAACCAATCAAGCATTCTGGAAATGAGAGAACCAATCAATCAAATAAACAACACATCAGAAAACGTCATCAACAAACAAGAGCAAGCCAAAGAATAAATCTTAAGAGTGGGTGACAAGGTCGAGGCAGCGATGCATACAGGCATATCAAAGGAAAAATGGGTTGGGAGAGTTCTCAGTGATTAAAATGTTTGTGTAAGGTCTGGAGTTTGGGTCCCCAGAGGCCACCTAAGTGGCAGGTGGACATGGAAGCCCACCTGTAATTCCAGCCTGAGATGATAGAGACAGAGAATCTCCAGAGTTAGCTAGCTAGCGAGTCTAGTCATACTGGTGAGCTCTGAGTTTGATTGTGAGACAGTACATCATTGGACCCCAAATGTATGCCCGCATACTCAAGAGAACAACCCTAGTCTACACAGGATAGAAGAAGGAGATGGTAGAAAATCAAATGTCTTAGACATCCTAGTCAATGAAATGTTAGCCAAGCATTGCCAGAATCTAGAAAAACAGACATCCAAATAGAAGAAGTTTTCCAAACCCCAAACAGTCATGACCAGAGAAGAATCTCTCCAAGATCTATCATAATCAAAATATCAAAAATACAAAGCAAAGAAACCACAAGAGAAAAATGCCAAAATACAGAGGCATAAATATCACAGTAACATCAGATGTGATGTCAGCAACCATAAAGCCATAAAAGCATGGACTGATATACTTCAATCCTTAACAGAAATTATTGTTAACCAAAATTGTTATACTCTAAAAACAAGTATTTATTAAAAACAGATGGAGAAGTAAGAATATCTCAGAGAACACAGACACATACCACATATACACACTAAACAAACAAATAAGATAATAACTAAGCCAGCTGTAAGAAAAATCTTCAAGAATTATTAAACACAGAGGAAGGAGACAGTTTCACACATAAGAACACAGGAAAGAACATATTTTATGAAAGCAACAGATCAACAAAGGAGACCTAGGAAAGAATCAATCATGTCCAGCACAACAAATGTCCAACACTACCAGGAAAGGAAGAAAAGAACTGCCAATCAACCAACCAACCAGAACAAGCAGCAAAAGCATAACTAATAGCAAATCCTTCTCAATTATAGCCTTGAGTGTAAATGGCCTTAAGACAGTAATTAAAAGAAACAGATTGATGGACTGGATCGAAATACATGATTCAATTATCTGTGGTCTCCAGGAAATTCACATAGCTAGGGAGAAACTGAGAGTCGAGTTGGAAAGCAAACTGTCAAGCAAATAGAAGCCACAAATGGTCTGGCAGAAGAGCAATTCCCTGATCTGATTAGGTCAATCTCAAACCAAAACCAGTGAGAAGAAAGAAGAAATGGGGTGGTCCATTGAGTGTTAATAAAAGAAGCAGTTCATGCAAAGGATATAACTACTATAGATATTTATGCTCTGAGTCTTGAGGCCCCAATTTTCATAAAACAAACACTAAAAGGCATAGATGATCACCTAAGTTCAGATACAATGATAATGGAGGGGTGGGTATCCCACTGGTATATCTAGATAGGCCTTCCAAACTATAATCAGCAAAGGGACCTCAGAGCTAAACTACATCATAGATCAAATGGAGCTAATCAATCTACAGAACATTCCACCCACCCGATAGAAATGAATGTTCTTCTCAGACACACTTAGAACCATCTCTAAAATTAACCACATCATAGGCCACAACGCAAGCCTTAATAGATTATATAGACAAAATAAAATGAAAATAAAATTATCCCACAATGTATTTTATCATGGTGGACTAAGACAAGGAACTAATATCAAGATTAACCTTGGAAAATATACAAAAGTTTAGAGACTAAACAGTATGTTTTTTAATAGAAAATGAATCATTGAGGAAACCAGGAGGGAACTTAAAAATCCCCAGGAACAAACAAAAATAAGAACATTAATGAACAGAATCTCTAGGGTACAGGCAAGTCCTTCATAGGAGTATAAGCACTCACATTAAAAAATCAGAGGGATCTCGATCAAATGACCCAATGAGACACTTCAGGACTCCTAAATAGCAAGAAGAAGCCTACCCCAAATACAGCAGACAGAAAGTTGTGATAAAGACCAGGGCATAGATTCATGGCTCTGAGACTAAGAATACCATATATAGAATTAATTGCTTCTTTGGAGGTATTAAAGTTTAAAATTGAACAACTTCTCGACAGACTAACCAAAAGAGATACAAATTACTAAATTAGAGATGAGAAGAATATTGTTAGAGCAGACTCTAATAAGAGCACATTATCAAGGATTATTTGAAATTTTATATTCTAAAAAAATGAAAATCTAGAAGAAATGGATAAATGTCTAAACTCATATAGCCTACCAACATTAAAGTCAGAAGATATAAATAACCTAAACAGACCCGTGATAAAAAAGGAAGCAAAAGCAAAATTAAAAGTCTCCCCACAAAGAAAGTCCCAGGGCTAGACCTATTTATTGTCAAATTCTACCGAACTTTCAAGGAAGTCTAATACAAACATTCTCAAACTTTTATATAAAATGAAAATGTAATGAACACTACTTAACACATTCTACAAAGCCAATGTGACTCCAATACCCAAACCAGATATAAACACAACAAAATAGAAAACCACAGACCAGTCTCCCAGATGAACATAGAAAATTCTCAACAACAACAACAACAAACAAGAAACTGGAAGAACTTCCTTATCTCTAGATTGGCACAATTAATATTGTGAGGATGGATTTATTACCTAAAGCAATCTACAGATTCCATGTAACCCTCATCAAAATTTCAGTGACATTCTTGACAAAACTAGAAAAGAATACTCCCAAAATGTACATGGAAACCCAAAGAACATGATAGCAAATGCAACCTAAGCAGAAATAATACAGCCTTGACTTCAAGCTATACTACAGAGCCATAATGTTAAAGACAGCAAGGTACTGTCTACAACAGACATGTCAATCAGTGGAATGTGATGGAAGACCCAGAGGTAAACTTACTCAGCCCTAAACACTTAATTTTGGCCAAGGTGTAAAAAGGCATGCAAGGGAAAACCAACAGACTTTCAACAAATGGTGTTGACTAAACTGGGTTTTCTTGCCAAAGAAATTAGATCCATATCTCTCAGCTTGCACACACACACACACACACACACACACGCACACACACAAACAACCCTCAAACTCGATCAAAGATCTTCATTTGAAACTAGCAATGTTGAGATTAATAAGGGAAAACACTTCAAGATGTAGGCACAGGCAAGAAATGTCTGAACAGAGTTTCACAACAGCACAGCAAACACAGTACCACAACAAGAAACAGCCCCAAGAACTGATAAATGGGATTGTATGAAATTGTGAAGCTTCTGCACAGCAAAAGAACTATCAGTAGAGTAAGCCATTTACTGAATTTTAGAAAATCTTTGTCAACTATGCATCAGAAAAAAGGACTAATAGCTAGAATATACAAAGAATTTTAAAAAGTAAACACAAAAACTAAAAATAAACAATGGGCCAATGAACTGAGCAAACAAACAATTCTCAAAAGAAGAAACACAAATTGCCTATAAATATTTTTCCAAGTGTACACTATCCCTAGCCATCAGGAAAATGCAAATTAAAACTATTTTAAAAACAAGATAGAGAACAATGAAGAAAGACAGCCAATGTCAACCTCTGACATCCACATGCAAATGTATACACCTGCACGAAACACACGCCCAAATACACCACACACATTTTATACGATCTGTGTGTCTGTGTGGGTGTGCACCTGCCCCAGAGCACATGTAGAGGTCAGAAGACAACGTGTAGGAGTCCATTCTCCTCTTCTACTGTATTGGTCAAGGGAATAGAACTCAGGTTATTAGACTTGGCAGCAAGTACCTTTAACATTTCAGTGGCCTGTAAGTTTTTAAATAAAATAAAGTGCATGGAATTCCAGTCTGAAAGGTTACCATCACACGGGCACATGACAGCAAATGCTGGGGTGAATATGGGAAGGAAATATTCACATCCACTGTTGGGGGGGTAAACTGGTGTAACCAACCATGCAAATCACTGTGGAAACTTCTCCAAAATAGAAAATAGATTTACCATACGACCCAGCTGTCTCACTCTTGAGAAATTTCCCAGATGACTCTGCATCCTTCTGCAGATAAACCCGTACATCTGTTTATTGCATCTCTTTTCCTAATAGCAGGGAAATAGAATTTGCCTAGATGTCCATCAATCGATAAACAAGTTGAAAATATGGTACATAGAGACAATTGAATTTTATTCAGCCATAAGAAAATTAAAATGTGAAAATTTCAGGACAAGATGGAACAAGAAAACGTCTCAATCTAGGTAACTTTAGCTCAGAAAGACAACTATCATGCACCCCCTCTTTATCTTCAGATCTAAGCTCCAGGTTGTTAAATATGCGTATCTAGGCAGGGGCAAAGGTGGTGTCTACGTTTCTGGTCTATTGCTGTGATGAAACCATGGCCAAAGCAACTTAGAAAAGAAAGAATTTAAGCGGGGTTTGCTTACAGTTTTGAAGGGTTAGTCCGTGTAGTCCGTGACCATCATGGCAAGGAGCGTAGCAGTAGGCAGGCAGGCATGGCATTGGGGCAGGAGCTGCGAGATTACATCCTAACCTCCATTCAGGGGAAAAAAACTGAGCCTATCCCACTTTCCCCATCAAGGCCACACCTCCTGTTCCCTTCTGAAACAGTCCTACTAACTGGAGGACAAGCATTCAAACATATCAGCTTCTGGGGCCCTTCTCATTCAGAGCAACACAGTGCCCAAACAAATCAGTGTGAGACAAAAGGAAACACACAGGACAGACAATAGAACACAGGAGCTGTTAAAGCAGAAAGAAGGATACTCGGGGTGAAAGGGAACATTGGGGACAAGAAGAGAAGGGGAGAAGGAGAAGCAGAGTAAGAGAATCGATCAAAACGAAGTACATATGAAAATGACATAAGACCACTTAATTTGTAAGCTAATTTAAATAAATAATTACTTTAAAAGAATGTTGAATAGGACATAAATACGTTATAGGAGATGTTCAACACAGACCGCCTTCTCTGCGCTGGGAGCAAAACTCCACTGTACCTCTGTGGAGCACGTAGGGGGAAAGGGAACTACACCTTAACTCTGGGTCTATACTGTCATTCGGAGATTCCATCATTACTAGTTGGAAGTTCCAGTACTAAAATTTGGCAACACTTTGACTGACTTGATTAATCCACAGTTGGCAAAATGTTTGCAACCACTTTCTCTGTGACTTTGAATTTCTTTAATTGACAAAATTGTATATGTGTATAACATGTTTCAAAATAGGGGTGTATTTTGTAAGGGCTCCTTTGAGCTAACTCGTTGCTAACATCTATGGTTTGAGCACATCTGATAATTTTCAAAAGGCAATGCACTGTTATTTAACACAGCCGCTGTTTTGTACTGTAGGGTCTCTTGAATGTGGTCCTCCCACTTAACTGGGGAAAGAAAATGTGCGTTCTTTTACCAGCATCTCCTCCACCTCTCCCTCCCAGCCTCAAGTGATGATTCTGCTGTCTCCATCTGTAAGATCAGCTCTGCACACCCCACACAGATGTGAGATCCAGCGCTAAGTAGCAGAAGAAATGCATCTCACTTCTGGTCTCACATAGGAGCTTCCTGGGGCGCCCATTGTTTCCTTGGTCGTACAGCAGCTTTTAGTCTACTGCAATCTTAGCTTTCTATTTTAGCTTTTGTTGCCTGTACTTGCGAACTCACATAAAAAGCCAGTGTTTGCAGCAGTATCATGGTTCGCTCTGCGCTGCGGTCAAGTGGCTTGTAGTTTTTGTTGTCTGGCGTTTCGGACTTCTAATCATTTTCAGCTGATTTTTATATGGTGTGATGTAGAGGTATCATTTCATTTAAATGTGGATATCCAGTTTCTCCAATATCATTTATTTAAAACCCTGTCATTTCCTCATTGTACGGTCTCAGAATCTTTGCCCTCTCTCCCTCCAAAATTAATTTTCTATACATCATTGGGCTTCACATGTGTATACACAGACATGGACATTTACTCAGACAGAGACACACACACATATACGTAAATAAAAAATAGAAGTATTTAAACATCTATAGCTTCAGTTTCCTCAGTATTTCACACAAAGGTATTTCCATTATTTCCTTTCTAATGTTTTCCAGTCTTTAAACACACACACATACACACACACACACACAACCAGGCAGTAGTGGCATGTGCCTTTAATCACAACACTAGGGAGGCAAAGGCAGGTGGAGCTCCGAGCTCGAAGGTAGCCTGGTCAACAAAGCAAGTTCTTTGTACATAAGCAGGACTGTTACACAGAGAAACCCTGTCTCAAAAAAACACAAACAAATACGCGGGTGAGAGAGAAAGCGTGTGTGTGTATGTGTGTGTGTGTGTGTGTGTGTGTCCTAACCATATCTTCCCTCCCACTCCATCTCTAACGTGTCTCCCTTCAAGCCTTTTCTTTTTTTTTTAACCCACTGAGCACACTTAGTGCTGCCTGTATGCACAAGGTGTAAGATCATCCCCAAAGCCATGGGCAATCTGTCCGTGACCACCCTACCAAACCAAGAGGGACCCCTCCCTCATTAGCAGACAACAGGTTTCAACAGCTCCTCAGCTAGGAACAGGGCCTCCGGAGCCCATCCCACTCCGTGTCGGAATTTTTAATGAGTTTGAATGTATGCGGGTCCTATGCAGATGATAGTTGCCATGAGCGCATCTGTGCCACAGCCACGTCGTTTCCAGAGGGCGTTCACATCTTTGTGCCCCCTCTTCCATGGTGGTGTTAAGACACATGCCATTTAAGTTAGTCCTCAGCCTAGGTCACTAATAGAAAACAGACCCGCCTCTCTGGAAAACAGCAGGCCCCAAGAGGATGCTGGTGAAACTGCCTGTCTTGTCCAGCTGCCCGGATGAGCTGCTCATTCCCTGGGTGTTCTCAGCTGGGAAATGAAACTACTTGAAATTGTTTCAGGCGTAGGAGACCTTAGATCTTCAATTGGGTGTTCTCAAACTAGTGGTTAACATTCACTTTAAAAAGACAGATGTTGTACTTTGTATTCATATATATTTTGCGTTTGACTTTGAGGTTAATCAATGTGATTGTTTTTCTCAGGCACTCTCTTGTGTCCTTAGCCAAGAACTGAACTGAATCAAATGCTACAAAGTCATCTTATTTTATCCATGCATGTGATTGCCTAATGTTTAATATAGAACTGCACCCGAAAAGTCTGTCGGAGCTATAAAAAAAAAAAAAGAAAAGAAAACTAGAAAGATATTTTCGTTTCAGTCTCACAATCCCCTGAAGTCTGCTGAACAAATATATACGGTGTGTGTGTGTGTGTGTGTGTGTGTGTGTGTGTGTGTGTGTGTGTGTGTGTGTGTGTGTTGGCTTTTTGAGACAGTGTTTCTTTGTGTCAACCTGGCTGTCCCCGATCTCGCTCTGTAAACCAGGCTGGCCTTGAACTCACCGAGATCTGCCTACCTCTGATTCTCGAGTGCTAGTACTAAAGGCATGTGCCACTACCGCCTGGCTCATATATATAAGACCACATATGCATTAACCTGTTTTAATGCCAAAACCTTGTTATTTGTTCATAATTTCCATATGACTCCTTCAAAAAGGGCTTTGTCTGCCTTAATGAGTGCTGTTGGATGGAGTTGGGGAGACAGCTCAATGGGTAAAAATGCTTTCTGGGCAAGCATGAGGGTCCAAATTCATGCCATACTAAATGATTTCTCAACGTGATGTTAAACGCAGTTCACCAAGAGATTTGGGGCAAGCTGTCTAGTGTTTTCTGTGAGCAAGCTTGCCGCTGGTGTCTTTCAATCAGTTTGATACCTTGGCCAGCAAATGGGTGGGCCTGGCACCCAGGTCCATGGAGGAGGTGCTTGTTTGATCACAGGTGGTAAACTGTAGCCTGAACTTCCTAGTGTAGACCTGGGTCCTATTTCCACGAGGGCCAGCTTGGGTCTTGAATCCTCAGATAATAAGATCACATGAGAGTGCAGCCTTTAATCTTAGTCTACAAGGATTGGCCAAGTCCTGATGTAACCTGATACTCTAGACTCCTCCTTGGCTGTTGACTGTGCCAGGAATTACAGCCTACAGCTGGGGCTGGAGAAGCTTTCTTGAAATGGATATCCTGGACTAGATCCAATGTGCCATCCAAGGGAAATGGCAGTTCTCACTTCCCTATCTTCCCCCAATCGGAAGGTCTCTCCCCACACTGAAAGCAGTGTTGGAGAAATGGAGACAGACAGTATAACAACACTGCCCTGTTCGTTCCAGGACGTCTCTTCGATCTTGCTTGTCCAGCTACTGTGAGCCTGTACTAGGTTTCCTCAGCGTTTGTGAAGGTCTTTTCTTTTTTTT
>NW_004949124.1:1654340-1658293 GCF_000317375.1 Microtus ochrogaster | reverse complement strand
CTGAATATTAACCTGTGAAGGTCTTTTCAAGTCCATGTTTTTGCCTGAGTATGAACACCAGGGTTCCCTATGATGTCATCTTCCCAATGTCAGTTCCCTCCTTCTGGCACTTCTCAGAAAATCAAAAATTAGGAGCAAACAACCTAAAATGCAGACTTCTTTCTAACCGAAGGCTCTAGAAGGGCTTTCAATGAATCCCAACATTTGAGGTGTATTAGTGGGAAATTCATGGCCTGAAAATAGGCTAGCTATAACTTATACTGTCTTGCATTAACTCTTCACACTTTGTTAAGAGACAGGTTGGCTCGTAATACACTCCACTTTATCCCAACGAGTTCCAAAGTCCCCAGGAAACCCAGATGAACCCCAACTCCTCCTTCAAACAGGCTCCTTCCCCATGGGAGGATCATTTTCAGGAAATTGAAAGTAATGGGAACTGTGAAAGCTGCCAAGGGCACATTCTTGTTTTTGAAAACAAGACTTCCCTCATGGCCAAGCAGTCCCTGGAGAATAGGCCATTTAGACACGACTTTAAAGCTCTCCCCAAAGGTCAGAGTTGAACGAGACCGGCAAAAGGGCGAAAGTCCTGGTGTTGAGCTTGTGCCATGGCCATTCGCACTCTGGCTCTGTCACCAAGTCCCTGGAGAGTTTGCAGTGCGAGCCTTTGTTGTGGTCTGCACACTCCCTGTTTGTATCTTGATGCCCATTCTTGTCTGTAGCGTCACGTTCATTTTCTCTGCTGCAAATTTTACTTGCAAGGCAAAGAAAATTTTTCTTTCAATATGTTCCATTGTTCTGAACGATTTTGTGCTAAAACTGATTACACTCTTACATATACTTCACTCCGGATAAAAGATCTTGCTATGTCCTCCGGACATCTCTTCCCAATGTTCAGTTCCTCCTTGACACTGCCAGACTTTTATGTTATTAAACTGGTCTTAATAATAGCCCTTGACACCTGAATAGCATTCTTCTCATCCCTTGAATTTATTTGATCCCTATAATAGTCCTGTGATGTGAGCAGGGAGGTTATTATTATATCCCCTTTTCAGAAAAGCATATGAAGACTGCAATGTGGACTTGGCAACTGTTGTGATGGAGAGTGCCAGTCTTTATATCTGTCACCAACTTCCCAATAAAGGAATCATCTCTTTGATGGAACCTCAATAATAAACCAGGATTCACCCCAGTACTCATGGCATCCTCAGTCTGCCTGAATTGCAGCCTTCTGGTTGGGGAGTGTCCTCCTCCATTGCCTGAATGGTAAGCCCCCTGGGACCAGGAACAGACTTTTACCATTCTCTGCCTGGGTGTAAGATAGAGCCACATTTACAAGAAGTCTCAGTAAGTCCTTGCTGAATTGGGTCCACCATGCAATGGATGAGCTAGGCTCTCAACACTGCCTGAACCTCTGCTTTCTCTGAACATAGGGTTTCCCACACCTACCATTTAATATATTCTTAGCAGCAGCTAACTTCCCTCACCAACTTTTGTCTACCTAATTATCTGTTAGGTAACCAGCTAGTCTTTCCTAGTATATTCAATCTCTCTTTGTTCTTTTTTAAAACATGCCACATAAAAATAGACTCAGAGTCAAAGACAAAATATTTTTATCTTCGCGTGATTCTATTCTACAACATATGGAAACTCAAGGGTTCAAAAAGCCTCAGAAGCAAATTTAAAGCCATTATTGCTTTTTAAATTGGAATTTAAATGATTTAATTTAATTTTAGATTATTGCATAATCCTCCTATTTTGACAATTTTTTTTATAATAAGTAAACCATATGATCCAGGGGACATCAATAGTGTCAATCGTGTGTTAGTGACTGGTTGAACGCCTAGGAAATATATATCTCTCTTCCTCCCTCTCTCTCTCTCTCCCTCCACCCCCTCTCTCCCTCCCTCTCTCTCTCTCCCTCTTTCTCTTTCCCTCCCTCCCTCTCTCTCCCCTTCTCCTTCCCCCCTCTCTTGTCTCTCCCTCTCTCTCCCTCTCTCCTCCTCTCCTTCCCCCTCTCTATCTTGTCCCTATCTCTCTCTCTCTCTCTCTCTCTCTCTGTCCCTCCCTCTCTACCCCTCTCCCTCCCCCTCTCTCTTGTCCCTCCCTCTTCCTCTTCCCTCTCTTTCTCCCTCCCTGTCTCTCATCTGAGCTCTCTTGCATCCTTCAGGAAGGAGAATCTTCACTGCATCCTTCACTCCCTCACTGGTACTGTAGGCAATACTGGCCAGATGGAAATTGGGGGTGGGGGGGGGGGACATTATCTGCACAGCTCTTGCACCTCTCGCCCTCCCCTATGTGGTTTATTTTCCATATTATCAGCTGAAATGCTGCACAATGGATGCCCATATGGGCGTTGTCTCTGCTTCCTTGCACCCAAGGGAATCCAAACATGAGGGCCGACCTACCCGCCCACCAAATATTCAAGCTATCTTTTCCTACTGGAGAGTTTCTGTATGTAGAAAAGCCCTTGCACACATAGTGAGAAACTACATTCCTGGATAAAGCCATGTGGTAGAGGTTAAGAAGGAAGGCAATGGGGAGACTGTAGTGTGCACTGTGCAGTCTGCCTTTTTGTTCTTCCCAAACCTGGACATCAATATCAATGCCCAGAATGACCTTGGGAGCCACATCCTGGAGATAACACCACTTCTAGCCATCTCATTCCTTAAAGGATACCTCCAGTTAAATGCCTCTCACCCTCACTTGCACAATCTGCATAAAAATTTAATTTAAAAGAATAAAGATTGAGCCACTGCCTGGATGTAGTAGACATAATACACATTTAGCTTTTCTCATCCACAGTTTAGCTTTTCATAATCTCGGTCACTCATGATCAGCCATGCTCTAAAAACATCAGTGAAAAATTAAGAAATAAGCAATTCATAGGTTGGAAACCGCCTGCTGTTAGGAAGAGTACAGAAACGTCTCTGGCACCCTGCTCTACTCCACAGAGTGTGAGTCATCTTTTTGTCTAGGACACACATCTGCACAGTGTGCACCAGTCTCGCATTGTTTATGTTCGGAGAGCCTTTGTGTTCATGCTCCCCCAAAGCACAAGCCTAGTGGTGCCGGAAATCAAAATACACCACAGAGAAGCCAGGACACGCTTTATAAGTGAAAAGGTTTGCATGGTGGGAACACACATAAAGAATACAGGATTCAGTACTACCCATGTTCCAAGCACCCTGGAATATGTCCCCTACATGCCAGAAAGGATTAGTATAATGCTGCTGTATTTATTCAGGAAATGTTTGATGACCACGAATGAAAAAAAAAAAGTGGTCACGGCAGATCCATGAGTGGGAAGCCTGATTTGCTCACGTGAGAAGTTGCACAAGCCAATGTTGTCGCCAATGATCATGAGTTCCTACGTATAAACACTTTGGTCTTGTCCTTAAGCCCTAAGCTGTAAGTGTCCCAATCCCTATACTTTTTTTTAAAGATGGACTCTGCATGCGTTGTACATTAGGCAACCTTCTCGCATCTACTTATTTCCATCTGTGATGAGACTTGGTCCTTTGTCAGGTATTGTGCTGAGTACTCCTTAAATCTAGGGTCAAAGAGGTTTAGGGGTGTTATTATTGTACCTGATAGGTTACCCGTGATGCTCTGGGCCAGCCTTGCAGGAACTAAACCTTGAGCTTGCTACCTGGCTTCTAAACATCAGTACTCCCCCAGCAAGGGTACAGAATGCAGATTTACATATTAACATATCTAAAGCAGCAGTTTCTGAGACTTCAAAAGGCTCCACAAGAGCAGCTGTATCTAAATCTATTTGTTCTAGAACTTGCCAAGGGAATGCACTGTTGTGACTGCCTTTTGTTTTTCCTCTAAAAAGGAAAACCTAAGCCAGGCGGTGGCGGGTGCACGCCTTTGAACCCAGCACTTGGGAGGCAGAGGCAGGAGGATCTCTGTGAGTTCGAGGCCAGCCTGATCTACAAAGGGAGTTCCAG
>NW_004949124.1:1650646-1653424 GCF_000317375.1 Microtus ochrogaster | reverse complement strand
TAACTCATGAGAGACTGTCCTTGCTGCAATCACATGAGGTTTATTGACAGGTACCAGTGCCTGGGCCAAGACTCATAACCCACGCAGGGGAGGAGTTTGACTTCGAGTAGCTGGTAGAAGGGGTATTTAAGGGAAGAAACCACAACCCAGGAATCCAAAGTGGGTAGGGAGGGCGTCATTAGAAAATTCCGAAAATACCAGTAATAATCACAAGGGGGTAACTCCCTGTTTCTCAAGATTATTCTCATGATTACAATCTAACTTTATCTTCAGCTAGTTCCTGAAACAGGGTCACAGATCCGGCTAATCCTAGATTTTGGGCTCTTTCCTTCCTGCTAGAGGGGGTCTGAATTGATCTGGGTCTTTCAATGACAGTCCTGAAGGTTTAGTTCTTGAGCATAAAACTTTTCTCATGTGCTACAAGGATAGAGAACGTCTCAGCAATAAGAAACTGTCGCTGAGTCCTGGGAGGGTGACTTAGATTTCTAGCTTTGTTTTAGGACGTTAGGTAAGGATTTGGACTTTGAGATCTTTCCCAATATACCAACTAATCTCAAAGTCTTTAGTATATACAACTCTTATAGTAGACATTGCAGCTGAAGATCTCAAGCCCTGAAGTTTGGCTGTGGTCGGTAAAATTGTTTCCACGGTGGGAGGCATTTTGAAGAGAACAAAGTCTTATGAAGCAGCTAGTGTGTGTCCCATCCTAGGTTAGGCATTCCTTGTGCATCTCACTTTATTCTTCCCCAAAAAATCCCTAAAGCATAATGTCTTTATTTGGGTTTCTATTGCTGTGAAGAGACACCATGACCACAGGAACTCTTGCAAAAGAAACATTCAACTGAGGTGGCTCGCTTACAGTTCCAGAGGCCCAGTCCATTAGCATCATGATGGGAAGTATGTGGCGTGCAGGCAGATGTGGTGCTGGAGCAATAGCTGAGAGTCTTGCAGGCAACAGAAGTCAACTGGCAGTCACGCTGAGGGAAGATTGAGCAAGAGACCTCAAAGCCTGCCCCCACAGTGACATACTTCGGTCAACAAGGCCACACCTCCTAATAGTGTCAATCCCTTTGGGGGTCATTTTCTTTCATACCACCACCATAAATTTTTTATCTGTATAACTTTTATTGTACCGATATGACACTCAGAGAGATTAAGCTAGACCACAAAGTCACATGGGTAGTAAGGTGGAACTAAGATTTGAACCCACGTCCTTTGCTTCTAGAATCTCCCAACAGCAAAAGAGAAGTGGTACTTGATTTTTTCCAGCCAGGAACTATTCCGAACAGACCTTTGACCTTGTTAGGAGAAAGGGCTGAAGAAAGGCTATCCTCTGGCAGAACCTCGGGATCAGAGTTGGTGTCAACAGTGAGAGCTTGGCTTGAAATTAAAAATGAACAGAGTGAATGGAATAATAAGGAAATTAGCGCGTGTTATGGCTCAGGCAGGCACAGGGTCCCTCGGTACTATCCCTGGAGAGGTCGTTTCTGTGTCTACTCCTGCAGTCAGTATAAAGTGCCCTGTGGATGGGACTACCTGATTATCAAAATTCTGAGAGCTGACTAAAAGAACCTGTTAAATTTTGATTTCCAAGATTCTTGCAGAATACGAACAACTGATAAGGAAAGGAAAACTTTTAGTAGAAATCAGTATAGGCTTGGCTATCACTTGTGTAACACTCTGGCTCCTCGAGGACCCCTAAGGAGGTCAAGATCCCATGTTTACTCTCCTGGGTGAAGCAGGTGGAACAGAACTTGTGAACTCTTACTACTTTCCCAAAGCCCAAGCCAAGAAGCAGCAAAGAGAACAGAAGAGAAACACCTTGTGTGGTCTGCCCAACACTTAGATTCGCTCCTCAGTCTCCCAGAAAAAAAAAAAAAAAAGATGATTTTGGAAAGTAGTTTTCACTGGTGGCTTGGAAGTTTCCAGGAACATAAAAATTATATGAACTTGAGTGGTAAAAGTTTTTATTTTTTTAATTCTGGAGAATTTTATACTCATGTACAATGAAATATGATCATATCTAGTCTGTTTGCCTCTCCTTCATGCCCCTCTTAATACATTTTTCTCTCAACTTTGTGGTTTGTTCTCTCTCTCTCTCTCTCTCTCTCTCTCTCTCTCTCTCTCTCTGTCTGTCTCTCGCTTGCTTCCTTCCTTCCTTGCTTGCTAACCATCTAAGTCCAGTACTACTCATGTATGCATAGATGCGGAGTCATCTGCTGGACCATGGGAAATCTACCAGTGGCCACACCCTCCATTCCATGTGTAACACCTGTGGGTCTGAGCAAAACGGATGTGATAAACTTGGGTCATGGCAGAGAAGAAAGAAGACAGGAATTCTAAAGGAAGGAGTACTAAAAGAGCATTGAGTCTGGGAGATGATGAGCACAGAACAGCTGGCTATAGTTACCTCAAGACAATTCTCTTCCTCCTAATCAAACTTCCTACCCTGGGACTCTTGGCTGTCTCCCCTCTCCTGTTGAGCAGCCAGACCTGACTGCTAACAGTCATTACTAATCTGCCTGCTGTGGCTTTCCAGCCCTGATTACTATCAGTATTTTCTCTATCTCAAAATGTTCCTATTCATCATCTCTATCTTTTTAATCATCATTATTCCAAGAATCCCACGGTTTTAACTGAGGTAATAAGAATCTGGGTGTTGACTGCCTTGTAACTGGATCACATAGCCCCAGTGGTCAAATCTAGGATTCCAAGGAAGAAGTGTGTGTGTGTGTGTGTGTGTGTGTGTGTGTGTGTGTGCCCTAAAAAAAATTCTTT
>NW_004949124.1:1648228-1650398 GCF_000317375.1 Microtus ochrogaster | reverse complement strand
CACCTTTCCATGCCTTTACCTACACAGTGGTTCTCAACCTTCCTAATGCTGTGATTCTTTAATACAGTTTCTCATGTTGTGGTGACCCCTCCCCTACCACAAAATTATTTTGCAGCTACTCCATGACTGTAATTTTGTCCTGTTATTAATTATAATGTAAATATCTGATATGTGACTCCCCCAAAGGTTGAGAACCACTGGCCTACAACCTTCACACATCCTCCTGTACCTTTAAAATTATTTGTACATTATAAAATTAACTATAATTAAAGTCCTACATGAGTAGTTACACTTCTTGGTTAAGAGAGGATGACAGGAAAAACTGTACTTGCTCAATACAGAACCTTTTCTAAATATTTTCTGTCTAGAGCTTATTAAATCCATGAGTATAGAGGGTTGATTGATTGAGTCGGCTATGATAGTCACTTTTAATTGTCACCTTGACACAGTCTGGAATTACCTGGCCAAAGTCAGTAAGAAGTCATCTACATTGGCCTTTCAACATGTCTGTGGGGGATCGGTTGACTGTCCTGACAACCTTAATTGACGTGGGAAGATTGGGGTACTATACTGTATAGGACCAGAGAGAGATAGCTGAGTGACAAGCATGTATACATTTACTTCTCTTTATTTTTGAATGTTGGTGCGTTATGACAAGCTGCTTCAAGTTCCTGCCTTGACATTTCCACAGTGATAGATTATAACCTGGGACTGTAAGCAAAAAAACGTATCTCCCCTGACTTGCTATTTGTCAAGAACATTTTATCACAGACATAGAACGAAACTAGGACTGAAATTAGTACCAAGAATGAGGTGATTGCTCTAGTAGACCTAACCCTGCTGTTTTGCAGGGAGGAATATGGAAGACTTTGGAATTTGAGCCTTGAAAGGTTTATAGCTTAATGGGCCCTTTCTAATGGGGCTTGGGAGATAAAAATGCTGAGGAAAAAGTACAGATAGTGGGGTCCAGCATGTGAGGTATCAGGAGGGTAATAAGGACTCTCTCAGGAACTGTATAGAAAACATTTATGTGATATTTTGGCCAAGGATTTAATTTGTTCTGCCTGTGTTCTGAAAATCTGAGTAAATTAAATCTAAATTTGAAGATGATAGAACACTTTGGTAGGAATAATTCATAATAAAAGAGCATTCAACTGGTGCTAAAGAAATAGCTGTAATTTATTTTTTTCAACCCCCCCCCATTGTAGCGGATCCTCCTTATACTGCTCTGGGGTGATGGGAAGGTGTTTCCTCAGGGTCAGCACACAGAAACTGATGTATCTGTGGTCCAAGAAGGCCAGGTCACATCTCAAGCTGACAGCAGACCTTAGCATGTAAGACTCGTCAACTTGGTACTGGTTTTTAAAATCATAAAATACAAAAGACTGGGGAGGGGGGTGCTTGAGCAGGTGAGGTCAGGTACCATGTGACAAGGTTGGAGTCCCTGAGAGAAGCTCCGAGGATGTTCCATAAAACTGTGAACGTAAAGCCTAAACTACAACAAGACAGAATTCTGGAGATGCCATGGCTATGGAAAGTCACCAAGGAGATCTACAGGTGTGGAGCAGAGCTGGCCTAATTCTAAAAGAAAAACTATTAATGTAGGTAGCAGAGCTGGAAGGTGGGGCTGTCCGGGACTTTGGGGCCACAGAAGATTTTATTGTAAAGCCCCGATGCTAGACACCAAACTGTAAGGTTTGTTGGTCTCCCTACTAAATTTTGGTTTTGGCTTAGTGTGGGTTGTTTACTTGCTATGCCCTGTCCTTCCCTCCTGGGATAAAAGTGTTTATTCTGTACCATCCTATGCATAAAGTATCTAAATTGTTTTTATTTGATAGGATTTCAGATGAAAGGACTTGGGCTTTTAAAGTACTAAAATTGCTAAAGACTCTGAGAACTTTTATTGTCAGACTGCATTTTACATTCTGAGATAGACATGAGGCTGATGAACATGAGTTAAAGGTTATGGTTTAAAGTAATGTGTTTATGTGTCAAGTTGATAAGGGATGGAGCTGTGATGGTGAGTTTTAATTGTCTGCTTGACAATTAAAGGAAAACCAAGAACTATTATTTCCCAGACTTCAGGCCTGGGCTTGATAGAACCCTATTTGTTTGAAACCATGAGTTTCTCTTTCAAAATGCCTCCATGGTGTCTCCTCCTTCTTCTTGT
>NW_004949124.1:1643551-1648117 GCF_000317375.1 Microtus ochrogaster | reverse complement strand
CACACACACACACACACACACACAGCTTTCATACAAAGAAATAGGTTTCATTGTGATGTTTTCAAGTAATTAAACTTTGTTCTTATAACTGAGTAGCTCATAGAGACACTGGCAACAAACCAGTACAGAGTCCCAACCAACAGTGAATTGGAGCCAGTAGGAAGAGTTGGGGAGGAAGTCCTTAGAGTTACAAAAGCAAAACATCCACTGACTTCAACAGGAGTCTAGGGACAAGGAAGTGAGTTCCACTAAAGATAAACTCGATCACCAAAAGTGCTAGTTTCAGGGAAGCAGAGCTTTCCAGAAAGGGGTGGCTCCATGGGTGTCAGTCAGGGTTCAGAGCGCCATCACAGTGACGGTTGGTAGAATATTGCTAAAGGGGTTAAGGAGTAGCAGTCGCTAATGGAAAGGAAGTTGGCTAGAGCCGGTGAACACAGCATGGACAGGGACGAAGTAGACGAGTGGGAAAAGTGACCCAAGAGAGGGTGAGGAAGGCAGCAGATAGGTCCTTGCCTACCTCTGCGGCCTCCTGGTCTCCTGTTGCATGATGCCAGCCGAAGTCTTCATTAGTTCATGTGAGTCATTTATAGAAAGAAACGGTCATCGAGAACAGCTCAAACCTAGGACTGCTGTACCCGTCTATAATGAAAGCCCCAGACAGTAACACAATGGCTCTCACTGCCTGGGGAAGCTGCTGTTCCTGCAGTAGAGAGGTCCCTTCACTCCACGAAGACCCCTCTGCTTCCCTTCATCCCTCTATGAAAACAAAAGCCCCTCACCAAGTCCCCTCCTGCAGGCAAAGGGCATGAACTCTCTCCGCAACTTTTACACTGTCTGGGAAGCATGATGCTCCCGTGGACATTTGTAGAACGAGTTAATATATTCAGACTCCAGTCCTCTCAGTAAGTCCAGTTTTCCAGAGCCTAAGAACAAAGTAAGAGAATCAGATATCCCACCAAGAAGCAGTAGTTGTCATATTATGATCTAGAGTACCATTTCCGCATGCACGGCCCCCTCCTGCTCCTTTGCTAAGAACTTGGAGCTGCAGATCCTTTTGGCCAGCATCCACAGCAGTCAGGGGTAGAACAGAAAGGAAGAGAAGGGGAAGGGAGGGGAGGGGAGGAGAGGAGAGGTTGTGTGTTGGGTGGAGAGACACTACTCTGAACAAACAAAACTCAGATAAGCTATTCATGCTCCCATCAGGAGCTCCTCATGGCCAGCTGCCACAGGTCCTAAAAGACCCAGTACAGCCACCTGCTGAGAACCAGTCACCAACAGAAGTTGTGAGTCAGTTTGAAAGCTACAGCAGGCAGGAGCAGGGGCGGCACTGTCTGAACTGTGGGTGCCAGTGGGTGCCTTGGCATGCTCCCTAATTATGATGTTCTTGCTGACTTGAAAAAGCCACAATTAGTTCTAGAAAGAGCCCTGGGGAGATGGGTCCTGCAGCTGGTTTCTGCCTCTTCTAGAGCACCCTAGTAGTTAGGCAGATATTAGGTGATAGCTGTGGGTATCCGAGGAGACTCCCGAAGAGGAAGCTATCAGGCCAAGGCATCATCTCTGAACTCCTGCATCAGTCCAAGGCTTGATCCTGTCAGCCTGGCTTGTACCTTGGAGGATACGCATTCTTTGCAGCAAGTAGGTGTGACTGGAAGTCAGGAGTGAGAAAGAAAACTTGCTATCCTGATTCTCAAATCTTGCTCACATCACACTTATAAGAACAAAATTTTGTCACAAAGAAAGTATTTCCAAGAGAACTGGGGTGGAGGTGTCATCTTATTACCAGGTCAATAGGAAGAGCTACTGATAAAAGGGTCCTATGGTGAGAGTTAGAGCAAGAATGACGCGATCTCAGTGGCAATAGCATTCTTATAACTAGCATGCCATGTGGGGTGAGAGGGCAAGGAGAGAGGTGCAGGAAGCATAGACCTCAGACATTTGCAAACCCAGGTTCCCACTCACAAACTCTGCACCTGTGGGCAAGATCTGCATGCTCTCTGAAGGCATTTCCCCAACTGGAGAATGGAAACAAAGTTTTTCTTAGCGGGGATTTTAAGATGGTCATTGTCAGTTGTCAGGAATAGGAGATGCTTTCTGAGCCGGAGCAGCAGAGCTTGGCAGTTGTTATATGGTGTTTTAAGTCACTCTTCCAAGAACTCCCTGGTCATGTTCACTAGACATGTCTCATGGGGAAAAAAAACTCCTGCATCCCACACTGAGGTACCAGTGGCCATCCAGGTGGCAAGGGTGTCAGCTCCTTCTGCCAGGTCCATCTGGAGCCACACTGCTCAAGTAAGTATATGGTGCCCATTCCATTCTTTTCAGTTGCTGGGGACCAAGCAGAGATTGAACTGAGTGGTTTCTAACAGCTTAATGCTTAAGGGACTCTTAGGGGATGAGATGGGCCACCACACTCCTTCCAATGACTCAGAAATACCTGATCCCCTTAGGACTGTGTTCCTGCTTCTTAAGTTCACGTGATGACTTTGACTTCTGACATGCAGAGATACTTGGCCAAGGTACGCCTGCCTGGATGAGATACACATTTCTTCTGGTAGCATGCTATGCACAAAGCCACTCATATGGCCACCTGCAACTTCAAAGAAATGAGCCCATCATTTTGACCATAGGTTGGATCCAACTGTGGTCATTAGCCCTCAAAAGTCTTGGTTGCCGCCTGAAGGGTGCCTGAGGGAAGCAGAGAAGTGGGGTGATGGCTAAGGGGGATTAGGACAGCAAGGGTGGCTGGAAGGCATCTGAGTGTTTGCCCAGTGGTCCCATAGTGAAAGTAGAGATGGCAACAACAGAACAAAACACTCGCAGGGCAAAAATGAGATGAGAACCAGAGCATCACTGAGGACCTTGGCTTCAAGAAAGGGAAGAAAGAATTACCCCTTCCAGAGTGGGAGGGAAGAAAAAGGCTGGGTGGTGTTGCCACCAAGTGTTTAGATTTGGTAGTGGGAGAAAAATGCTAGAGTATTAAATCTCATGCTGGGTTTTGGAATGGATGCTGTCTTGTTTGCAATGAATATGGAGCAAAGAAAATAGCTGATAGGCTCAGGGGATGGGATGAATGAAGCGCAAAAAAAAAAAAAAAACAGAGATGAGTGACTGTTCCTTGAGGAAGGCAAAGAGCTAACCTCAGTAGCGGGGAAGCTAGCAGTGCCCACCTCCTGCTTAATATTGAATGTCATGAGCCTGAAGTAAAAAAGGTTATGGGAGAGAAGAAGTGCCATTTGGATCTACCCAAGCTGGGGAGACTTACCCAGAAACGCTCATCTGCATGCCTAGGTTCACACAGGACTAAGTTGCAACCAGGGGATGTAAGAAGGAAAGAGAGGAGAGAGTTGAGGGTGTTTAGGTGTCTGCGGGGGAGTGATGATAACACAGGAGAATCATGGGATGGATTGGAGAGAGGAAAAGAAAGAGGGGAAATGGTGTAACTATATTTCAAGTGAAATACATTAAATGAAAAATAATGGGCCATTGCTCTGACCTCAAAAAGAGGTGTAAAGTCAAAAAGTGCATACAAAAAAAATGATGTGGTCATTAACATGGACAGCTTCATGAAACCAAGGGGAGCATCATCGGAAAAGCAATAAGTGACTTCATGTTTAAGACTTGAGGCAACAGCAAGTGGGTAGCCCGAAACAGAATTCTTAATGCTTTATGGCTCTTTTCAGTCACTTGTCACTCCTTCTCCCCAGTAGTGTCAAGCATCGTCCCAGTTGCTGCTGCTGTAGTTGATGCTGCTGTGGTTTGAGGATTTCTGCCATTATAATGGTGCAGAATGTCTTGTTTGGGATTTGGGTTCTTTCCCAAGTGATGAAATTAACCCGTGTTGCTCTATACACCAGTCATTCTTGTTTTAACTGCTAAATGGCATTTCCTTGGGAAAATACAGATGAATGTTTAACTTCATAAGAAGTGTCTCGGTTGCCCTCCAAGATAAACGTCACATTTTACACCCCAAATATGGATGTTGTAAAAAGTCTTAGCTACTCCACATCCTGTCCAACACTGAACATTTTCAGCCTTGTTGATTTTAATGACTTAATTGAAAATGGTGTTTTTGTAGTGCGTGGTGCTTTGACCTCCAAGCTGCTGCTACTTTTGAATAATCACCATATGCTTCTCTAGCCATTTTCCTATCTTGTTTTATGCAGAGTCCATTTTCAGTTGTTCTTATCTTTGCTTGCTGGGCTGAGGTGCTTCTGTTTATTGATTTTTGTAAATTATGTGAATTATGGGTGTGATGCACATTTTCCTGTATAGGAACCTAATTGTCCCCTTAAACTAACTTGCACAAAGTGGATCACACTGGATTTTTTTTTTTTTTTGGCAACTTGATTTAAAAGCCAATCAACTCTCCATATGAGGATCTGTTTCTGGATTCTCCCAAGCATGTCTAACTTGCTTGGACGTCATGACATGGCATTCATTGTCACTGTGCTGTCTAATTTTATGTCAACTTGACACAAGCTGATCCTCTGAGAGGAGAGAACCTCAGTTAAGAAAATATCTTCAGGGGCTGAAGAGATGGCTCAGTGGTTAAGAGCATTGCCTGCT
>NW_004949124.1:1640049-1642831 GCF_000317375.1 Microtus ochrogaster | reverse complement strand
CCTGACTTCCTTCGGTAATAAACAGTGATGTAGAAGAAAGAGTAAGCCAAATAAACCCTTTCCTCCCCAAGTTGGTCATGGTGTTTCATCACAGCAATGGTATCCTTAACTAGAATAGTCATCTACAAAGTTCATGTATGGGAACCATGCAATTGAGTTGAAAAACAAAACAAAGCAAAGCAAAAACCTCACAGTGTTTTACGTTGGTTTGCAAATTGCATGGGGCCACCTTCATAGCTATCCTGGGGTGCATGTGGCCAATGGGCTGCAGGTTGGCCATTCTTGATTCCAGTGTCTGTGTGGCAGTCTGTGTCCAGGCTCTAAGGTCTTCATCACTCTTGCTTTGTAAGGACCTGTTGCTAGAAAGCAAATGTCCTCCAATATCACCTTTTTCAAAATTGTTTTAGCTACTCTGTGTCTTTTGTAATATTTTCTATGTTTAAAATCAGCTTACAAATGCCAACCCAAGTGTCTAGTGGGGTTTTGTTTGAGAGTGCATTCCTTTAGAACGATTTAGGAAGAAGTGACATCTCAATATTTTATATCTTTGAAATTATAATTGATGTTACTTTGAAGTTTTCACTTCCCAGTATTTCGTTGCTACTATGAAGAAACCTTTATATTCTATATACTAATTCTTGCATATAAATTCTATGTTCTAAAATTGAATTCTATAAATACCAACATTCTTTTACATTTTGTTTTAGAATAAGAAGTTTTAGTTATTCGTGAATGATATTTATGACTTTCATTTCTCTTCATCAGTTTCCTTCATATTGGCTGAATGGATGACCTTGCCATGCCCTTCTTCTTGTTTGTAGAAGGAATAAACTTATTTTTATGTCTCTCTTATTTCTCCCCCTGAACAGTAAAAACCTTCTGAGTAGGAATCAAACTTCTCGCAGATGCATTTGTCATCATCCCTGACACAGGACAAGCCTGGCATTCCGGAGACATTTGATAAATACTTGCTGACGCGTTTATTAGGTGAGCTACAGCTTGCAAAAATGCCTTGGGGCCCGCTCTCTTGATTCTTGGCCAGATTTCAGTTCTTAAAATGAAGTGACAACTCATAAACAGGCAGCCACTGATTAAAAAATCTACTTTAAGCAATATTAGTAGTTTCATATACTGATCTTTATGTAAACATTGTGATAGAATACCAAGGCAAGCTCAAGAGTTCTCTTTGATGTGGCCTGACTGACAAAGGACACTGTTCGTCACCACGGAGAAGGGATGGAGGCTGGAGCACCATCTACCATGGCGAAAGCTAGTGTGAACATTGATGGATCAGAAATCAGAGAGCTGGGGGGCTGGAGAGATGGCTCAGTGGTTAAGAGCATTGCCTGCTCTTCCAGAGGTCCTGAGTTCAATTCCCAGCAGCCACATGGTGGCTCACAACCATCTGTAATGAGGTCTGGTGCCCTCTTCTGGCCTGCAGGCATACACACAGACAGAATATTGTATACATAATAAATAAATAAATAAATATTAAAAAAAAAGAAATCAGAGAGCTGAGATGCAGCCATGGGTACTATCTTCAGGGTACACCCCCCCCCCAGTGGCCTATGTAACCCACTATGCTCTACATCCCAAAGCCCCACAACCTACCAAACAGGCCTACCAGCTAGGAGGATGTGTTCAAACACAGAAGCCTGTGACGCACATTGTACATTCAACCCAGAGCCCTGGTTATTTTGAACTAGATGTGGAATAAGACACAGCCCGCTATTCTAAGTCTGAAGTTCCAGCACACAAAAGACTATTACAAGCAGTGATAGGATTCAAGTTCACCAGTAGTGATTCCTAAATATGTAAAAATGATATTTTGGAAAAAATAGATTCATGTATTCAATACTCATACACAGAGCACAATGCCTTATTATAACCTTATGATAAGGTTATTAAGACTTGATCATAAGTTCAGTAGCTACTGTTGATTCAAAGCTTTTTTGTAAAATAATAGATAGCAATAATAACTACTAATTATTGAGAATTCATTCTAAAAGCTTCAACTGTTGATGCTATATTACCTATCAACAGTTAGAGCTAGGCATTACATCACATCCTGTTGGTGAGCAGGTTAAGGTTAAATTACTTATCCAAACCATGTCACTCCTGTGTGCCACAGGTCCAAACTGTTAGCTTAACTAATAAACTGTGCCTTTAACTTTCATCCTGTATTGAAGAGGTGTCCCAGTCCTCAGTGATGAATTGTATGATTCACAACTTCAGGGCCACATGTGTATGTCACAGCTCTAAGCATTGTCATGAATAGGGTTTACCACTAAAAAGGCACTCAGTAAACTCAGATAAGTAACATACCTATCCATTAATCCTAACCATGGTCCTAATATTTGGCTGTTTTTCATCAAGAACCTCCATTCTGAGACTGACTTGGTCTACTTTTCCTGATAATTATAGACAGCTCATCTTCACTTTCTAGTCTTAGAACTATGTTCAGGCTTATTTCTAGTGATTTCAACTTTTTAAATGCTGTATAATGAGATCATTGCTACTAAGGAAACTTCTTCAGATTTGTTTTACCAGAACCCTGCATCATTGCCAGCTTTCTTTGTGTATTTTATGTCTTTCTGTCTTTCTTACTATTACCTAACATTCTCAGTCTTTAAGTTTTAGGGTTGGTTTTTTTTTTTAAAAGGCACATGACAAACTCTATTACTCTATTCCTACGTATAACCCCAGCAGCACAGACATTAAGGGCAACATTGAATAAATGGGACCTACTGAAACTGAGAAGCTTCTGTAAAGCAAAGGACAC
>NW_004949124.1:1636646-1638509 GCF_000317375.1 Microtus ochrogaster | reverse complement strand
AAAAAAAGGCACATGACAAACTCTATTACAGAGCTACAGTATTGAAGGCACATGACAGAACTTTATGTTATCATTTTCAAATCCATTCTATTTTAACTACTATATTTGCCCCATCTATTATAGTAAAATATTTGAGATTTTTTTCCTACCATTTTACCTTGTGCTTCATTTTTCTCTTTTCTCCTTCCATTGTCTTATTTAGTTTAATAACAAGCATGTGTTGTATTTTTCTTATTTTGTTTCTTTTTCTTCTCTAGTTTAAAGGATTGAACTGATTTCTAAGTCTTTCAATGCCTGTCTCCGAATGTTACCATTTACAAATGTTTTTTGAAACATTGTTTTGTTTCATTTGTAAATGATTTCTCTTCCAAATAATTCAGAATTTTAAAACATCCATCTTTTCTAAGAACAATCTGTCAAAAACTTGGCAACAAAGATGACAAAAGAAAAAGAGAACGGTTCTAAAGAGAGGTGTCTGTAGGTAGGAGATATAAAGTACATGAGGCTGCAAATGTTCATAAAATAGAAAATGACTGCACTTCAAAATTTCATGAGGTAAAAACAGAAATTTTGACTTTCCAAGAAAAAAGAAAAATTACTTTTATTTGGAAAAAAATTGATTGTTTTGACAAAAGAAACTTTAAATATTTTTAAAGTACTGTGTGTGTGTGTCTGTGTGTGTGTGTCTGTGTGTGTGTGTCTGTGTCTGTGTCTGTGTGTGTGTGTCTGTGCGTGTGTGTGTGTGTGTGTGTGTGTTATGCAAGTGTGTGCATGCCATGGAGCCTCCTGACATGTCAGAGAATAACTTAAGGGAGCTGTTCTCTCCTCCCATCACACAAGTCCCAAAGATCCAACTCAAGTTGTCAGATCTGGTTGGCAGGAACTTTTATGGTCTAACCCAAGTTCCTCCTTTCCAGAGAACAGAAATGATTTGCCTAAGTATTGATTTGTGAGCATGAGACACGCTGTGAAAGAGCCTGTGTTTCAACAACTGTTCTTCGATCGAGGTTGAGAGCAAATGTGAACAGGAGACTCTGCTGTGAGGAGAAGAATGTTCCAAACATAATCTGCCCCTCCCCCTAGGCAGAACCAAACAGATAAATTTCCTTATCTCAGACAGGGTGGAGAGAAACCTAATCTTACCTAGAGAAGAAGAAGAAGGGGGAAGGAGGAAGTGAGAGAGAGAGGGAAGGAAGAAGGGAGGAGAAAAACCAATTACCAATTGTGCAGTTATAATTGTAGTCACTTGGTTGCCTTTTTTTTAAAACATATCACATGAGTTCCAGCATCCAAGTCACATGTAGGTGGCTATTGCCCAGTTGATAATGAGAGGTTCCTCCTTTATTTTCTGAAAAATATACAGGACTACTTTTCAAGCTGACAGGTTAGTTCACTGAGTGTTTGTTTTTTTTAATCATTTAATTAAAATTTTACATACCAATCCCAGTTCCCACTCCCTCCCCTCCTCCTGCTCCCACCACCTTCCCCCTCACCCCATCATATCCACTCCTCAGAGAGGGAAAGGCTTCCTAGGGGGAGTCAACAAAGCCTAGCACACCGCTTTGAGGCAGGACCCTGGACCTCTCCACTATATCTAGGCTGAACAAGGTATTCCTCCAAAGAGAATGGGTGCCAAAAAGACAGTTGAAGCAGTAGGGATAAATCATGATCCACTGCCAGTGGTCCCACAGACTGTCCCAGACATACAACTGTCACCCACATTCAGAGGGCCTAGTTTGGTCCTATGCTGGTTCCTCCACTGTCAGTCCAGGTCAGCTGTTTCAGTGGGTATCCTCATGATGGTCCTGACCCCTTTGCTCATATTATCGCAGGTCAGCTGTTTCAGTGGGTATCCTCATGATG
>NW_004949124.1:1611444-1636546 GCF_000317375.1 Microtus ochrogaster | reverse complement strand
TTCCTAGGGGGAGTCAACAAAGCCTAGCACACCGCTTTGAGGCAGGACCCTGGACTTCTCCACTATATCTAGGCTGAACAAGGTATTCCTCCAAAGAGAATGGGTTCCAAAAAGACAGTTCAAGCAGTAGGGATAAATCATGATCCCACTGCCAGTGGTCCCACAGACTGTCCCAGACATACAACTGTCACCCACATTCAGAGGACCTAGTTTGGTCCTATGCTGGTTCCTCCACTGTCAGTCCAGGTCAGCTGTTTCAGTGGGTATCCTCATGATGGTTCTGACCCCTTTGCTCATATTATCGCTCTCTTTGACTGGGCTTTGGGAGCTCAGCCCAGTGCTTTGCTGTGGATCTCCGCATCTGCTTCTATCAGTTGCTGTATATTACATGTTATTAATGGCCAGTGATTGTTAATTCCTGTTATTTTTCGGTGGTAGTGTTTGTGTATTTCTCTTCTTTGGGGTTTGCTGGTGTGAGGTTATCTGTTGCCTGTGTTTTCATGGGTGCAGCTACTTTCCTTGGGTTGGAGTTTTCCATCTAGTACTTTCTGTAAGTCTGGATTTGTGGAGAAGTATTGTTCTAATTTGGTTTTTTCATGGACTATCTTGTTTTCTCTGTTTATGGTGATTAAAATCTTTCCTGGGTATAGTAGTCTGGGCTTGCATCTGTGATCTCTTAGTGTCTGCAGCACATCTATCCAGGATCTTCTTGTTTTCAGGGTTTCCATTGAGAAGTTGGGTGTAACTCTGATAGTTCTGCCTTTACATGTTACTTGGCCTTTTTCTTTTGCAACTCTTAGTATTATTTCTTTATTCTGTTTGTTTAGTGTTTTGATTATCAAATAGTGAGGGGACTTGTTTGGTTCAGTCTATTTGGTGTTCTTTAAGCTTCTTGTATTTTTATAGGCATGTCCTTCTTTAGGTTGGGAAAGTTTTCTGTATATTTTCTGTGCCTTTGAGCTGGAGTTCTCCTTCTTCTATCCATATTATTCTTAGGTTTGGTCTTTTCATTGTGTCCCAGATTTCTTGGATGTTTTGTGTTAAGAATTTATTGGAGTTAACCTTTTTTGACCAATGTATCTATTTCCTCTATAGTATCTTCAACCCCCGAGACTCTCTTCCATCTCTTTTATTCTGTTGGTCATGCTTGCATCTGCAGCTCCTGTTCATTTACCCAGATTTTCCATTTCCAGAATTCTCTCAGTTTGTGTTTTCTTTATTGCCTCTATTTCAGTTTTCAAGTCTTGAACTGTTTGCTTCACCTCTTTGATTGTGTTTTCTTGCATTTCTTTAAGAGATTTATTGATATCTTCCATTTTTTGTTTGTCTGTTCCTCCATTTCTTTAAGGGAGTTTTTCCTCTTTAAGAGTCTCTATCATCTTCATAAAGTTATATTTAAGGTCATTTTTTCTGCTTCTTCTAGGTAAGGATGTTCAGGTCTTCCTGTTATATGACCACCGGGACGAAGAGTGGCTCCCTAAGACAGAGGCAGCAACTGCAAAGATAGGTACACAAGAGGATGGCTGAGACACAGACACTGACTGCAAGGATTGGACCAAGAGGCAAAGACACTGCCTGTACCAGTTGGAGGAAGAGATGGGTAGGTGCCAATGCGGGAATACATTCAACAGCCTAAAAAGCAACATAGCAAAACTGTCTGAAGGTCAAGCATGCACAACATTTATGTTTTAAATAATTTACTTATCTTTATTTTATATGCATTGGTGTTTTGTCTGCGTGTATATCTTTGTGAGGATGTCGGATCTCCTGGAATTGGAGTTACTGACAGTTGTAAGCTGCCATGTGGGTACTGGGCTCAGGTCCTCTGGAAGAGCAGATAGTGCTCTTAACCACTGAGACATCTCTCCAGCCACCACATTTATTATTTTTTTTTTAAAAAAAAGTCTTGTGTTGAGGCTTCCCTAATTGATCCAAACAGTAGAATATCTTCTCTGTGTTGTTTTGTGGAACACAGATTAAAGTTATAAAGAAATAACAGATTTTTTTTCAGGACTGGCCAATGACTCAGTAGATAAGAACACTTTATAAATGTGAAGACCTGAGCTCAATCCACAGCACTAATGTAAACAGCCAAGTATGACTACACGTGCCTGTAACTTCAGCTTTCAAGGACAGAGACAGTAGAGCCTGAGAGTTCCCTGGCCAGCCAGCCTAGCCAAAATGGTGAACATCCAGTTCAGTGATAGACACAGTGTCAAGGCAACAAGGTAGAGTGCAATAGACGACATACAATGTACTGCTCTGGCCTCTGCTTGTGCACACATGGGCACGCACATCCATGTATTTCCATGAACGCATGTATATACACACACAGTATGAAATTTACAGATAACACATTACCTTTTGCCACTGCTTTTCAAATCTGGTAAAATACAAATGACATAGGGCTCAACCACTTGAATCATTTTTAAACATACAATTGTTAGTGACCAAAGGATGCCCAGTCCCAATTGGTACATCTACAATTCAACCCCTACACCTAAGGCTCAGGGAACATTGTCAAAGAGAGGGCAAAAAATTGTAAGAGACAGAGGATCAGAGTGTCTGCTGCTAGGTAGTGTTTTCTAGACATGACAGGGATGCTGCATCCATGAAATCTCAACAATAGGGCAGGAAGCATAGAAATGAGGCAAATACAGTGCACTTATGAAATTCTCATATAGATAATGTAAATATCTATATGGGGTGATGCAAATATCTAATAGTAAATGTAAAATATTGATGTAAATTAAAAATACAGTTCAGTGCCACCAAATGCATTTCTGTTGCTGTGCAACCATCGTCACCATCACCATCCATCTCCAGAACGTCTCACTCCTTAGAAACGAAACTCTCTGGTCTCTACATAACACTCCTCATTCCTCCCTCCTTCCAGGCCCTGGCAATCGTCACTCAGCTTCCGGTCTCTATGAAATAGACTGCTCCAGGTGACTCCTGTAAGTGGAGTCATACAGTATCTGTCTTCTTTTATGACTGCCTGGTTTCTCTCCTTATCATAATGCCCTCCCAGCTCACTGGCGTTGCAACATGTACCAGAGTCCTCTTCTTCTGTGGTAAAATTGTGTTTTACTGTACAGATCACATTGGGGCTGATTTGCTAAGGGACATCTGAGCTTTCTTCTGCCTCTTGTCTGTTGCAAGAGGGGCTGCTATGGCTCACAATGCTTTATTTACTATATATTTCATTGTGTTTCTATTCCTGGCACTGAAAGAAAATTAGCCCAAAACTTTTTTTCCTACAATATGCTTTCTACTGATTAAAGCTCCCTACCTCTGACTAAGGCATTGACATTGTGTGTCAACGTTTTTCACAAACACTGTGCGCTACCCTTTCAACCATCTGGCGGCCACATAGAACCTTCTAGAGAGCTGTCTATTCCTCCTTCCCCCACTCAGCTTCTCTTTGTCTATAACAAGCTTCAGACATCCACACATGCTCTCAGAAGGGAAACAGAGTGACTGGAGTTTAAGGGCCCTTTTTTTTTCTCCAACTGGAAGAAATACTCTCCTCTCAAAGGAAAGAAATTTTCATCGAGCGTTTGAAATATTGCAATTGCAGCCTTGACCTGGATGAAATTTTATTGCTCTCCATCAAAATTCCTCCAAGATTTAAGAGCAAAGAGGAGGCACCCCGCTTTCTCTTAGAAGCAGAGAAGCATGACTTGACATGATCTCCGGCTGTTTCAGGGAGGAGAAAGCACACAGATACTCTTGGGAATGAGAAATCGTGCTGCTCAGTCAAACCACACAAAGCGGGAGGGAAGGGCTACATGGAGAACAGAAGCAAAGCCTCAGCTACCACCTTTGGAAAGGTGCTACTGGCTGGAGGACATTGAAACGCTTGCTCTGTGTACCGGACACAAAGCTCACATTACCTTCTCACTATGCTTGCATTACGCCCTCCAGCTCCAGGCAGACCCCTCCTCCCTTTAGACAGCTTACAGCTTCTATTGCATGGAATCTAATTCTCCCAAGCCCTCTCCAGCCTACCTCATTGCTCTGACCTTCCAGATCTAACTAAAAGCAAACAAAACTAGATTTTTGCCTACCACCCCTGCCTGTCCCCTCCCCGGCTCTCTCAGCTATAGTACTAGAAACGTCTCTTTGCTCGTCATTGTTGACTACAGATCTCCCCCTTTCACAGAATTCTTGAACTTTGAGCATCTTCACTTCTGAGCCTTTTTTCTTCTCCACTTTGCATTAGTCCAGACCTAGAGTTCAGTGTCTTTTCCTTAAACTCTCAAAGCATCAGTCCCTGAGACAGCATGCTAAGTAGGTTTTACAAAAGGAGGTAACAGCCCTGACAAACTCTCCAGAACTGGATACAGAAGTTTTTTACCTTCTCTGTTCTGTACATCTTGCGAGGTCCTCTCCCTGATACACCTTTGGTTATGGGAGGAATACATAGGAATGGAGTGGTATATTCCCCTTGTGCCCCCACTCAAAGTTGGGCTTCCATTCAGTCTTACTCAGTTGATGGCAGCCAACCCCAGAAATTCTCCAGTGACCATGAAACATCAAAAACAAAACAGCGCACTAAGATGCCTCACCACAACCCCTTCTCTAAGAATCGTCAGAATCAGGCCCACGCTGTCCACCCAGGTCTAACCTTCCATGTGGTGTTGCACACTTTTATGAAGACCATGAGAGTCGGCCACAAATCAAGGAGAGGTCCTGCTCAAGATGTAAACTCTCCAAGATGAGTCTCTTGTTGGCAGAATGCCCATAAACCTGAGATCTAGGTCTACATGACAGCTTTCTCCTGGTCTCCTGTTCGTCCATGTTTGGATCAGATCATGTATAGACCCACTGGGAGTCATAGAACTTGCGAACTCAAACACAGAGTCCATCCAAGCAGTATCCAGGAATGAGAACCTGAAAGCCTTAGTCTGGTCCACGGACAGGTCTGCCCTGGCATGGTTCCTCCTTTGTTCCCAGGGCCTGCTCACTGAATATCCCTGGAAATGAGAGCTCTCATATGAGTTGACCACATTAGAGAAGCCCTGGTCAGGCTGGTACTCGCATTTGCTCATCTGGTCGTGCATCCCTCACTGCTATAAATGACTCACCTAGCATTTGGCTTCACAGACTCTCTTCTTGCAAGGCTTGTTGTTTTGAATCAGCACTCTAACCCCAAGCACCTTAATCCAGGGCCTAACGTAGGCCCGGTGCCTTCACCAAGGCAAATGCCACATTGTGATGAGTCAGCTGGTCCTTCCCAGACTCCCCCTCCAGTTCCCCCAAATCCTGTTGTTCAGTCCAAGGAAATAGAAAATATTTTTAAAAACTCAAACAGGAAGGGATTTAGTTCAGAGAATTAGGTCTTTTCAAGTTCATCAAAAGGACTTAAGCATCAGGTTCCAAACTGATCATCCTGAAAAAAATCCCTGGAGAAATCAAGCTGGTCCCCCATGAGAACTACTCCTCCAGACAGTAACTGTAGCCACAGAAACAGAAATACAGCACCCTGTCAACTGTCTTACCCAGAAAACTGGCAAGCAGACACCCCAATCTGTAACTAAGATTCAAAGTTAGAGCAAGAAGCTATGAACAACATCAAGTCTTCTCCATCCCAGGACCATGGAGAATGAGCCCTGACACCATCTGTGTCGATCTCACGTGTTTCTACAACCATCTTATGCGTTTCTACAGCCATGTTTTTCTCAGGGACGGAGAAGGAGGGATGACCTTCATTTCACTTCTAACGTAAGTGTGTGTTTGTGCACACCAAATTGCATGGTTGTCAATGTCAAATTACATCCTCAACTCTGCCTACAGGAAGCCTGAGGAATGTAGTTTGTAGTCTGCTAACCGTCCCAACAAGAAGAAAGCTGAGAAAGAAGTGGGGTGTCCCACACAAAGGATCCAGCAGCAATTCCATCACCCCTGCTTTACAGACAAATGCTCCAGGACTCAAAGAGGACAGATAAGTCCATACCTAAAACATAGAAAAACTTTGAAAACACATCCAAACCTTGTGCTGTTTATTCTGTTGTTCTGAGATTCGTTCACATAAATGAGTGGTTTGTTCCCAGAAAAAGCATTTTTCCCTTGGATCTGAGGTGACTGTTGAAGCTCTGTTACAGTCGTCTGTGGAGTCTTGCTTCTTCTAATGCCATTCCACTTGTTTGGGACTCAGAATTACAGAAGAATGGGCAGCAGATGTGGCTCTAACTGTGTTGAGCCTCTCCATGGATTCGTTTGCATGTGCTTAACCCAACAGGTATAGTTTTGATTTCTCTCTTTGGTGTCTGCTATGTTTCCCTTTTTGGGCCCTAGAAAATCCCCTGGGGAATGGCATCCCTTACCTGTCCTTCTAACCATCATGACTCTTGCATGTTGATTCAGGCTGAAGCCTCTTCATGTATGTCACTCACCTACTTCTTTAAATTAGTGGCCTCCCATCCTCATGATAGCCTTCTTGGCTCCTGTTCATCCCTGACTAAAAGCCACCTTAAATAATACTAGGATATCTGAGAATTAAGGTCAGAGAGAGGCAAGGGCCATATCTACCAATCCTGGAGAACATGGTAAGGAGTTTGTACTTTATCCTAAATATGATAGAAAATTATTAGAGGAGATATTAATCACACAGCTTTTCATATGTTAAGATCATTCTGGATGCTGTGTGGGATAAACCGTAATTCTGTGCATGTATGTGTGTGCATTGAAGGGGATAAGAAAATACAGAAACATGGAGATCTGCTAAGAAACTCTCCTGGTGAGAAATGTGGATGCTTGGGTTGAAACACAGTCCCCTCTAAAATACAAATCTACATCAGAACTCTGAAAACCTATAAATATAAAATATTTGAAAATGGGGTGTTTGAAGATGCAACTAAGCTAAGAATATCAAGATGAGACCATTCTGGATCATAAAGCAGCCCTGGATGTAATGACAAGTGTCCTCATATGACAGAAGAAGAAGAAAGAGACAGAAGGAAAACTCATGTGAATACAGGGATAGGTGAACCTTGTCAAAAGTCGGGATGTCTGGAGTCTGCAGAAGCTAGACCCTTCTGAGTGTGGCACACCCAAAATCTTGAATTCAGACTTCAGAAAGAAATTCTGGAAGGAGTTTCTTCAGGGGGGGAAAAAAGGTTGATTTTGGTTTTTCAAGACAAGATTTCCTGTAAAGCTCTGGCTGTCCTGGAACTCACTCCGTAGACCGAGTGAGCCTTGAAATCAAGAGGTCTGCTTGTTTCTGCCTCCCAAGGGCTGGGATTAAAGATGTGCACTACCACTGACTGGCAAAAATCTACTGTTTTAAGCCACCAAATTGTGGCCCTTTGTTTGGGAAGTTAATAGAGCACATTTGTATTTCTGTTCAGTAATTAATTATCTCAAAGTTTATCGGGTTAAAACAATAAACATTTCTGATTCCATACATTTATGTTCTGGGAGTGACTTATCCGGACATGAGGCTAAATCTCCGTTGTCAACCTGACTGACTTTAGGCTCACTTTGGACGCATACCCCCTAGGAGTGTCTGTGAGGGTGTTTTCAGAGGGATTTCACTGAAGAAAGATGGCCCATTCTGAATTCAAAAAGCACCATACAAAATGGCTGGGGTTCCAGACCGAGTAAAAAGGGGAAAAAAAACAGAGAAAATAGACCAAGAAAGAGCATGCACTTCTCTTGGCTTCCTGACCACGGGTGCAATGCCTGCAGCCACCTCACACTCCTGCCACTGTGATTTCCCCACCCTGGTGGACTTTATCCTCTCAAACTGGGAGTCAGAATAAGTATAGCTTATGTAAGTCGGAATAAGCTCTCTTCTTCTGTGAGCTACTTTGTCGGTTATTTTATCAGAGCAATAAGAAAACTTATCAGTCATATTAGAGTACTACTCAGCAGTAAAAAACAATGACTTCTTGAATTTTTCATGCAAATGGATGGAAATAGAAAACACTATCCTGAATGAGGTAAGCCAGACCCAAAAAGAGGAACATGGGATGTACTCACTCATATTTGGTTTCTAGCCATAAATAAAGGACATTGAGCCTATAATTCGTGATCCTAGAGAAGCTAAATAAGAAGGTGAACCCAAAGAAAAACATAAAGTCATCCTCCTGGATATTAACCTTCATCAGGTGATGAAAGGAGACTGAGACAGAGTCCTACATTGGAGCACCGGACTGAAATCCCAAGGTCCAAATCATAAGCAGAAGGAGAGAGAGTACGAGCAAGGAACTCAGGACCGCGAGGGGTGCACCCGCACACTGAGACATGGAGATGTTCTTTCCTGGAACTCGCCAAGGCCAGCTGTCCCGGGTCTGAAAAAGCCTGGGATAAAACCGGACTTGCTGAACATAGCGGACAATGAGGACTGCTGAGAACTCAAGAACAATGGCAATGGGTTTTTGATCCTACTGCACGTACTGGCTTTGTGGGAGCCCAGGCTGTTTGGCTGCTCACCTTACTAGACCTGGAAGGAGGTGGGGAGGTCCTTGGACTTCCCACAGGGCAGGGAACCCTGATTGCTCTTCAGGCTGATGAGGGAGGGGGAGTTGATTGGGGGAGGGATAGGGAAATGGGAGGCGGTGGCAGGGAGGAGGCAGAAATCTTTAATAAATAAATTAATTAATTAAAAAAAGGAAACTTATCAGTGTCCTGTAACTGTGTCAGGCTTTCTCTCCGTGTGTGTGTGTGTGTGTGTGTGTGTGTGTGTGTGTGTGTGTGTGCAGGCATGTGCATGTTTGCATGTGTGTTCATCTGTGTATGGGTGCAGGAGTGCATACACAGGTAGAGCTCAGAAGACAACCTCAGAGAGTACACATCAGGTGGCAAGCTGCCCCCAACCATCCCCTTCACTCACTGGTCTGGAGCACACCAGGGATCCTCCTGTCTCCACTTCCCCAGCATTGAGGTTACAAGCACATGCCGCCACACCCAGCATTTTTACATACGTTCTTCGGATAGGACTCAAGGTTTTACTCTTGTCATCCCATTAAGCCTGGGACAGGTTTTCTCATGAAGTTATAGTCAAGGTATCGGCTATCTTTATCTGACTTTCTCTGAAAGTATGGCTAGAGATGATGGTTCCACGTCTCAGGTACGGCGATCGCAAGGTTTGTTGCAGACTTCAGTTTCTCACCAGGGGTATTTTTCCAGAAGAAAGTCTGGGTATCTTTGTGACATAACAGTCAGGTTCTCCCACAGCTGGAGGTTACACCCTGAAACTCACCACAGTGTCAACTACAGTTTCGAGTACCTCACACTCGAGAGATGGGAAATTAAAATGAAAACTAATATAAAGATGAAGACAGATGGCATGATTTAGGATACATTTCAAAGATATTGTGAAGATTTATGATTGCTTGAAGAAAGAGAAGTATTAAAATGTCTACATATTTTTGACCCACAGAACAATAATAATAATAATACCATTTAACAAGAGAAAAAGAAGTTCGGAAGGCAGGAAAATCAAGTTCTGCCTTGGCCTGATATGTTTATGACTAAAGATTCAAGTTGACATATTGAGTAAACAAATAGGCTTACAAATTTGGAGACAAGAGATGTCAAAACTTGAACTAGAAATGTAGGCATTATCAAAAAGCAGCCTATTAAATTGTGTTATTATTTGAGATTTCCTGGGAAGTAAGAAGACAATAATAGATCTTAATATTAAATCTAGGAAACTCCAAATCTCATTATGTAAGTTGATCAAGAACACTAAAGAAGTCTAAGAGGATATGACCAGAAAGGTAACAGAAAAAAAGAAAAAAAAAAAAAGTAGATTCCTTGAGCCAAAGCAGTTCATGGTTTCGAGAAGCGAGTGTTATTGACTCAAATAAAAAGTTGAGCACTGGTGGTAACAAGGTGGATGTCTTGGTTGGGGTTCCATGTCCAAAAGCAAGTTGGAAGGGAAAGAGTTAATTTGGCTTACACTTCCACATTATAGTCCATCACTGAAGGATGTCAGGACAGATACTCACACACAGCAGGAACCTGGAGGCAAGAGCAGAGGCCATGGAAGGGTGCTTCTTACTGGTTTGCTCCACACGGCTTGTTCGGTCTGCTATCTAATAGAGGCCAGGACCACCAGTCCAGGGATGGCACCACTCACAATGGATTCTATCGACCTCATCAATGACTAATTAAGAAAATGCTCTACGGGTCTGCTTACAGCCTTGTCTTATGGAGGTATTTTCTCAACTGAAGTTCTCAGATGGCTTTAGCTTGTGTCAAGTTGACAGGAAACTATCCGGCCACAATTGATGTCCTTGTTGCCCTCCCCAAACATGGTTGGTACGGAGGAGTAAGTGAGAGTCGCCGAGGAGACAATAGGAGCTAGAATATGAAGAAATAAAACAGATGCAAGCCTCTCAAAAAGTGTTACCACCAAATGACCAGAAAATAGAACGGTAATTAGAGCTGTCCCACAGAACTGGAGGCTTCTAAAAGGAGGAATCTTATGTAGAATCAGGGTATATTCGCACTGCGGCAGGAAAGAAACCGTCGCAAGTGTCTGATGGATTTTGTGGTGTGAGTATAAAGCCATTGTCTCTGTTTGGTCCCTGTGACAGACCCCCAAAAGTTCTGAGCTTGCAAGGCCTAAGGGGATTCATTCTGTTTCAAGAAACAAAACAACAACAACAACAAAACAGAGCAGTTTCCCACATGCCCTAATGCCACAATTGCTTGATAGTCCTTCTTTCTTGGAGACTGTCAGCTCCAGAAAAATAGGATGGTATTTGATTTATTCAACAGTGACTCTCCAGTGCCTGGAGCATGAATTGTGGAAAGGCAGTTAAATGGGATTAATTCACCGCTTGGGCCAGCCAATCGTCATAAGAAACAAATGCTAGCCTTTGACTTATGCTAGCCTTTACATAACAGTATTCATAGAAGCTCTATAAAGCCAGTATTATTCTTATCCACCATTTTGGGTAAACTGAGGCACAGAGAGATGAAGCACTGTATCATTTTTGTTTCACTATAACAAAATGCCTGACTCAGAAGTCTAAAATGATGACAATGATGATGATGATAATAATAATAATAATTTTAAAGATCTATTTAGCTCATGATTTTGGAGTTTGAATATCCAAAGTTCAGTTGGATGAACTCATTAGTTTGGCCTCCAGTGTGACCAGTGAATGGCAGAACATCACTGTGAAAAGGCATGTAGGAATAAGTAGTTACCTCTCAGGTGGGAAACAGAGAAGATCTGGTGTCCCACAAATCTTTAAAGAGCACGCCCCCAGTTTACCCAAGAGCCTCTTATTTGGCTCCACCTCTTAAAGGTTCCATAGCACTTTCTCTATAACCAAGCCTCTAATCAAAATGGACCCTTGGGGGGACACTAGAACCACACCCACAGCACAGCAAGTAATTTGGTCCTGGCTCCAGAGTGAGTAGGTAAAAGACAAGATCCTAGTCCAGCTCCAGGGTCTGCCCCTTAGGTCGTAGGCTGATGGAGTCATTGTAACACACCTGTCATGCCACATACAAGGTGTATTTAGGCACTGATTAAACACCTGGAAATGAGTAGTCCTTCACAGAGTAAGAATAATGAGCTCCTGCCCTTCTCATTCACTCTCCAAGAGGGAGACCCTGCCTGAGAAACCACTGCTGGCTTCCCTGCGTTTGCCCACAGAGCATTTCTGAAGATAGCTGCGTCAGATGTAGGCAAATCCCTAACTTGTCCCACTAGGAACCATGTGACTGACTTTCACATTGGTCTCAGAGAGGAGAGCATACAGCAGCTGAGTCATCAGTCTTGGCAAGGAAGAAGGTAGGTTCTGGAAGGACATACAGAGGAGTCGGCAGGTGCACTGAGTCCTGAAAGGCACACAGACATTGTAGGTGGACAAGGAGAAGAAAGGCTGCTAGACAGAGGAAATAGGAAGCCCAGAAACAAGGGCCTGGTGAGAGCAGGCACAGTTCCCAGTGCTGAGGCCTTGAAGTGTGGCTACGCTGAATCCTACACTCATGCGTGTCTAAATGTGTCCCATGCTGGCTTTAAGTTTGCTATGTAACCAAGAACATCCTTGAAATTTTAATCCCCCAGCCTCCACCACCTAAATATTGGGATTACAGCCATCTACCACCATGCCCAGTTTATGCTGTACTGGGGCTCAGATCAGGGCTCTCCATATGTGAGACTCTGCCAGCTCTACCAACTGAGCAACATGCAGCCAAGGCATTTGACCTCGAAGTGGACCCTGAGATGAGACTATGCTCTTAGACCTTTTATCCATCCAATCAGGATAGCATTGTGGCCAAAGGTCAAGGGTCTCCCTCTGCCTCCTGTGCAGTACTATTCCAAGAAACTCCCTGGACTCACCAGTCTACTGAGAAGGCTGAGCTGAGCTATCAAGATCTCAGCGCAGTCAGAGAAGAAGGCAACTAGCTCACAGCCACTGGCATGCGCAGAGCTGCACATGACCCGGAGTCCCATCAAACCCACAGCCACTGACTGGTCTCTGCCACGTACTGTGACTGTCACTGAGCTCCCAGAGTTCAAGATCCCTTCATTCAATCTTCTAAGACAATTTTGCTTGCCTTTTTCCAAACACCATGCACAGAGATACTGCAGTGTGAGGAAGACAAGCATAATCCTGGCTTTTCTGGATTCTCTATTATGAAAGATAAGAATTAAACGGCCCACCTTATAAGTACTTTAATCACACTGTTAAAAAAAATGATAAAAGTACAAAGTACCTATCTGGGTTGGATCTCAACCAGAATGCCATTTAATCTGAGACTTGTTTTAGTGAAGAGGAAAAGGGAGAGAATTTTAGAGAATGGAATGACATGTCAGAAGACTTGGAGGTAGAAGGCAATTTCACATGAGGAACTGGGATGAGACCAGTAGAGATGGAGCATAGTGAAGGAAGCCACAGATGGGACAATGAGGCTCGGGGGATCAGAGACTATCTTACAGCATTTAGTTCAATGTGAAAAGGATTGCTATAGTTCCTGTACAGAGGGTGGTTCCAGTGGGATAAGGAAACTCAGTCTCTTCAAGGAACTCAGAGGCGAAAGAAAGGAAGGGAGGGAGGGAGTAAAGAAGGAAGGAAGATGAAGTTGTTTGTCCATGAATCCCCCTCAGCACAGGGCTTTATACGTGCTAGTCATGAGCTGTATTCCTAGCCTAGCATATTACATGTTAACGAAGAAGCCTGTGGAAAGAGAAGGACAAGGATGCTACTGAGGACTTCAACTGACCTCATCTGTATTGCTACACCCTCACTTACTCATCCCCTTACAGTAGTGAACTCTAAGTACCAAGCTCAGACGGACTTCCCCTTCCGTTGGTAATGCCCCATTAATGCACGTGGTTACAGTCTGTTACCAGAAAGAGCATCAGAACAGTTAAGCATGTATTCAGAACCCCACTGAGTCAATTCCCAGCTTTCTTCTTTTCTGTCTCAACCTCTATATCTCTAGCCTTTAATTTGTCTGTGAGAAAACTGAGAATGAAATGGGCCAGGGCAATGTGTGTTTCTACTGTGCCCAATAAATCGGATCTTTAAATTTAATTTCTTAACCAAGACTTTCTGTGCTCTAGGCTTTGGCAAACCTCTGGTGGGAATGGCAAGTGGAGATTGTTAAGTGATGTGGTTGGGATAATAGATAGATTAGTGTGAGCTTACTCACACTAATAATAATAGTGATTAATAGAGTGGATTCTTGTGAGCTATTATTTATAGGCAATTTACATTGGTATAGATTCTTGTATATTGATACAAATTTAAATTATATTAAATATGTTTCTATTTCTATCTACAATATTTGTACACCTAGGCAAAGTTATTTTATCATATTGTATGCATGCATGTTTTTACCTCTGCTTAAGACACTTTTTATATTGATACAATTTTAGGATATATTTATCATATTGCACTATACATTTCTATCTCTGATCAAGATACTTATACATTGTTTACATTTTGACTTTTTTGTCCTCATTTGCTGCACAGTTGTTTAAAGATTGCTTAATATTTTAATATAAAGTTTTAGACTTTAAGCTATATAAAAGTTATAGGTCAATAGTCATCCATGTTTGTCATACTTATATTTAGACTAATCATGTTCTTTAGACACATAAAGATTGTATTCTGCGTAGATAGGCAAACTTCTACCACTTCAAAGAACAGTAGAATATGGCATTTAAATAACTTAGGATTCTGTTGACGTGAGACACAATTGCTCCTGGCAGCACTGATCTATTCCTAAGAAAATGTTCCTCACCAAAGTCATTCCACTTGGAGCTTATTTCCTTCTTGGCAAAACAGGCCTTTGGTCAAGGAACTGTTCATGCCTTGACCACTGACAAAATGCAGGGTGTTTAGACAGGACAAGCAGGATACAAGAAAAATGACTGTCAAATCTTACCAAGACAGGGTAAGATGGTTTTGAAATTTTTCCTGCCTCTGAAAATGGTCTGTCATTTACTCTAGGTAATTCCAACCAGCATAAACAAATCCTGTCCTTGTACTTTCTTTCCCTGCTTATCAGCTCTGATAATTTCCTCAATTGTTGAATCTCTTGGCCTGTATATATTTCTAGTGATTTCAGTGAGGCACCTAACCTCTGGTCCTCATTCTGTACATGTGGAGTTTTTCCTTTAAAGACAACGTCTCATCCTTGGACATTATTTGGATAGCATGCAGCTTGGCTTCCTGGATAGATACTCTATCTACTAACTTATCATAACTTTTTAACAGATTCAATATTATGAATCTGTTATATTATAATTCATATAATATAATATCATATATCTCAGTACCCTTTGACATGTATTGAATTTTGTCTGTCAAATTGATGCTATCCTTTTCAATAGTAGTAATTTTTCATCTAAGTTTTGATTTTCTGTGGTATTAATCTTGTCAGCTAGTTGTTCATTATTAGTCTGTAAAGACTGCATAATTTCTAAAAGTGCCTCTTTCTTGGCTCTGTTGTCTAACCATTTTCTTAAGGATATAATCCAATGGTCACACAGATGGTCCTGGTTAAACTAAATGGATCACAAGCTTAAGCCAAAGTCATGAATCTGGGAAAGAAAATGGCAAGAAGTGGGGATGGAAAGGTTTGGTAGGGACAGGAGAGAGATGGGGAGATGGTAAGAGAGAGAGTAGTCACTATGCATTATATACAGTGTATAAAGCTGTCAAATAGGACACATATTGTCCAGCAACATTAGAGATATATAAACCAGGTTTTAACCAAAGGAGTATTATGTCCAATGTCCATAAAAAGGCTAAAGCCTTTTATTTCAAGAGAGCCAAAAGAGTAAGAATTATACATAAGAATGAATGTAAGATGCTCTCTCTTGGCTGATATTTTCTTATAGAACTGACTAGAACTAGCCTGGACAAATGTGATGCTGTACTCTGCCACACATAGCGAGCCTGACTTACTCAGACTCATTGACCAAGAAGCTCAGAAGGATGCGAGATGTAAAAACTGAGACTAAGACAGGACTGCAATTAGTCCAATTAGTCAAAGCTACTAAGAAACTTGGGCCTTGTAATTTAGAAGAGCCAATAATGTTCATGTGTCTGTGACAGATAATGACACTGATAATATATCTGGTGAACAGTAGTGATCTAGATGTCACCTCCCAGCAAAGCCATGCCCTTCTCTTCAAATAACTATTCTCCTTCCAGACAACCCCTGATGTACAGATGAGCCCTAAATGAGGCTGAATGCACGGCCGTGGGAATTGGAAATACCATTCATTCACAGTCTTTGTCTTATCTAAAAGTACACGGACAACCTTGGACATATGCAGCTGCACACCACAGTGAAATCAAAACAGTCCCCAAATGGCCAATTGGATGGCAGGGGATTCTGGTTTCCCTTAGCACTATTTCCATTTTACAGTTGGTGTAACTGAAACCACAAACGATAAAGTATTTTTTAAAACGCACCATTCAAGACCAAGATGCCTTCTGTGTAAGCCAACAGGCATATTAAATCAAAATATCAGAAGAATCATCATCCTTTCATCTTTCAAGTCTTTGATGATAGGGCTAACTAACATCTACAGTCATCCAGATGTGTGGCATTGCTATGATTTACTATTGGAAGAAAATGATATCCAGGGCCTTCTGCTTAGATTTCCAACCCTAAAAGGCTTCAGGATACATTCCAGGAAACTAAGATGGGATAGCCCTAGTAACTAGCTGGTCTATTCCAACCACGAGTTCCGAAACTTTGAAACCAACCCTGAAACAAATTTGAAGACTTTCCAAAAATGCTATGATATGGATCTAGATTAAAATTCCATTTATCACCCAACTTCCTTAAGCCTTAACTCTGGTGGAGCAAATATGCATTTTGAGGTACCCAAGGATTAGCATTAACTCCATTTTCTTACTACAGTTCCTAAGGATATTGTCATTTCTCCTCCAACTTGCTGTTGTGCAGATACAGATTCACGTCCCCTGGAGAAATCTTAAGAGTGGTACTTACCGTGAAGAACTGTGCTAAATGTCATGGGGCTAAGGAAATGACTCATTTATGCTTGCTACATGAGCCAAAGGGCCTGAGTTCAAATCCTAGTACTCATGTAAGAAGATAGGTCTGGTAGAATATGCATATAGTCCTAGCTTTGTGGAAGCAGACAGTGGCAGCTTCCCAAGACTCACTGGACAGCCAGCCCTGCCTGCCTAATTGGCAAGCCCCAGGTCCCAGTGAGAAACCTCATCTCAGAACCATAAGGTTCTACTGAGAAGTAACACCCAAAGTTGGCATCTGCCACCCCTCCACACACACTTGTACATGCATGCACCTGAACATACATGAACATCTTTAAGGGTCTCTGTAACTACCACAGAGGGAGGCAAGAAGGTAATTCAGTTCAACACAACTCAGTAGCTGGTGTTGGTTCAAACTCAAGAGTCTGATCCCGAGTTTTGTTTTAGGCATATTTAAGCACAGAACAATTTGACTAAAAAAAAAATGTGGTGCACATGCACAATAAAATTTAAGATGTAATGACATTGAAACTCTTTGTAAAATACATAGGACATCTTCCATAAAGATGGGCCTGTAGATTGACAAGCTCATGATAAGAGTCTGGGAGAGGATCCAGTTTGGTCTCAACCACATAAATAGTGCAAAGGTCACCAGGCTACTAACCACATATCCTCTCAACCTCCTGGTCAGAAAACAGTTATACATCTTTCCCTTTGAAGAGACAGCCCTGTATGCCTAACAATCCTGGTTCTCCTCCTGCTTCTCTGTGGGCACAAGAACCTTCATGCCTCCCAAAAACATGTGCACGTACACACACACACACACACACACACACACACACCAGTATCATAGACTCAATCTCTCCTCAAGAGGTATCAAGTCTCAGACAAACTTGTGTCTGAGATAACAGTGAAAGTTCATCATTTTCAGTGAGGCTGACAGGTTGACGGTGCCACTGCCCTTTGCTTAGCCCCCAGCGTTACTAATTATATTTCTGGTTCCCTTGGCTGCATGTCTAGTGGTCCTAACGGCACTGATCAAACAGGCAAACTGGGCACAGCATTCTGATTCCCACTCCATCCTTGTCAACCGTTTCAGGGATCCAGGTCACAGCCACTTAAATGCTGCCACGTGATTTAGCCACTCTCAAAGCACATAGTTATGATGATATCTTGCACTTTCATCTGCAACTGGCAGTAGACACATGCTATGGATTTTAGATGATGGCTATAGGTCCCTCATCAGTGAATCTTTCAATATTCCATCTTCCTAGAGGAATAATGAGAGTCTTGCCTGGAAAAAAAAATACATCCCAATTTTTTTCTATTAGTCTTTGGATTTCTTCTTATTCTTGATTAACTGACATTATGGGACATTGACCTCTTTGGATTAGTATTTAATAGCTATCAGGTCCAAGTTTCAGCAAGCTAAGCACACTGATAGTAATTGAGCTGGCTTCTCAGATAATACCCATTGTGAGAGCTCTGGCATCTGCCCCACATCAATCTAATATCACGTGCTGACATTCTTGATAGCAAATACTGTGTCAGTCAGGGTTTAGTGGGAAAAAGTAAGCTCCCTTAGTTTAAAAATAAATGACTTAAGATAGTAGTGCTGTTTTGCAACATTAGCAGGACCAGAGTGAAGAGTACAATACTGAGAGAAGCCATCTCTGCCTGGATGAGTCTCTAGGGCTATTTAGCAAAGTGCAAAAGCAGAAACCTTTTCTCATAGTCCTGAAGGGCTAGAGGTCTGTAAGGTGTTAGCAGGACAGGCTTTGCCTGAGACCTCTCCTCTTAAGTGGTAATCAGTCATTGTATCAGTCTAACTCTATAGAAAAAAATAGAAACAATATGGTGAAGAGATGGCTAGATGATTGATGGGCTGGTTGATTGGTTAGTATTAGAATATGGCTCAGGAGGTTATACAAAGTGAGAGGACATAAAATGTACAGCCAGGAAGCTAGAGACCCAGGAATACTAAGAGAATAGCTCTAGTCATGTTCAAAGACTTGAGAATCATGAAGCTGAACTGTGCATACTATTCCAGCCTGAGTCTGTGTGCAAAGGCAGACGGCGCATATCCCAGGTAAAATACAGGCAGAGAGTGAATTCTCCTTGAACCCCACGCTTTGCTCTGTTCAGTAGATGGAATGAGACCCACCCACGTGCAGGATGGCAATGAGCTTTCCTTCGTCAGGCGGCTTGACTGCTAACCTCTCCCACAGACACACCCAGAATAAGGCTTAATCAGCTATCTGAGGACCCCATAACTGAGTCAAGCCTACACATAAATTCTCTCCCTGTGTCTTCACAGACCTCTCTCTAGATGATTGTGTCCAAAGTTTCTTCTAAAGACAGCCGTTACATTAAGCTAGGGCCCAATCTAATACCTCACTCAACTGCAGTTCTCCTTCTAAGACTCCAAAGTCTCCAAATACAGTCCCGTTCTGACGTGCCAAGGGTTATCACTTGAGTGTGTAAATTTGGGGTACTAGATTCAGGTGTAATCCATCTGGTAGTTTTCTCTCTGCTGTGATAAAACTCTCCGACAGAAAACAACTTAGGACGAGAAAGGGATTATTTCACCTCATACTTCCAGGCCATGGTCTATCATTGAGAAAGTCAGGACAGAGACTCCAGGCAGGAACCTGAAGAAGGAAAGACAGCCTTCCATTTCATGCAAAATCACCTTCCAACAGGATACTTATAGCCAAGGAGATATGGCAGAAACCATAGAGGAATGCAGCTTGCTGGTTCACCTTCAGGCTCACGCATAGCTTTCTTATATAGTCCAGGACATCTGCCCAGGACAAGACACTGTCCTCAGTGAACTCAGCACCCCCACATCAGTTAACAATTAAAACAACACCCACAGACTTGCCCACAGGCCAATCTGACCTAGGCAGTTCCTCTACAGAGAATTTTGTCTCAGATGGCTCTAAGCTGTGTCTAGTTCACAATTAAATCTAGCTAGGACAGCCCATGAGGAAGCCCACCCACAGGGATGAGGTTTCACAACTGACCTACTCCTACAGGGACCTGTGGTGGTCTTTGCGCCATCTCCTCAAGAGCCACACTGCCAGTAAAGGCTTAGAACCCACACTCATCTCTACCCACCTCCTCTTCCCTGCTGCCATGCTCCAGCTATAGAAGTCTACAATGTACCCAGAGATAACAGTTCCATGTCACTGCTGAGGTCATCACCGCCTGTGGGATGCTGGAACCAAGTGTGCTCTGCTGGAGATGGCATTGCCCTCCAGAGACAGAATAGCCTCTCTCTTTCTCCTAACTCAATCCAGCATAAGCTCTTCTGTTAGTATAGTCCAGCCATTTCTCTCTAGACAGCAGTACTGGCTTCCAGGCCCTGACACTTAGAAAAGAACATGGAAGTCATCCATATACGAGAGAACAACAACTAACGCATTTGAGCAGATGCTTAGAGGAAGATAGGGGCAAGCTGTGCAGCTATCATAAAGCAAGTGCTATCTGAGTAGCAGATGCAAGACCCAGGTTGACTCCTGTTTTAGTTAGGGTTACTAATGCTATGATGAAATACCATGACCAAAATGGAGTTGGGGAGGAAACTGTAGTAGGCGCGGTGGGGCGTTCCTGCCGCCGGGCTCCCAGTCGCCTGGCTAGCTTATGCCCTGAAATAAGAACACACAAATTGTATCCTTTTAAACACTGCTTGGCCCATTAGGTCTAGCCTCTTATTGGTTAATTCTTACATCTTGATTAACCCATTTCTATTAATGTGTTTAGCACCATGAGGTAGTGGCTTACCGGGAAAGATTCTAGCCTACATCCATCTGGGGTCGAAGAATCATGGTGACTGCCTGAATCTGCTTCTTTCTCCCAGCATTCTGTTCTGTCTACTTCGCCTATCTAAGCTGCTGTCCTATCAAAAGCCAAGGCAGTTTCTTTATTAACCAATGAAAGTAACACATAGACAAATGACCCTCCTCCATCAGGAAACAGTTAATTTGGTTTACATTTCATCGTTATAGTCCTTCACTGGAGGAAGCCAGGATAGGAACTCAAGCAGGACTGAAACCTGGAGGCAGGAATTGATGAAGAGGCCATGGAGGGGAGCTGCTTTCTGGCTTGCTCCACGTGGTTTACTCAGGCTGCTTTCTCATAGAACCCAGGACCACCAGCCCAGGGATGGCGTCACCCACAGTGGTCTGGGCCATGCTCCATCCATCACTAATTATGAAAATGCCCTACAGCCCAATCTTAGGTAGGCATTTTCTTAATTGAGGTTGCTTCTTCTCAGATGACTTTAGTCTGTGTCAAGTTGATACAAAGTTGATAAAACTACCCAGCACAACTGACCCCTCCTTAGTCTGAATCACAAAGACATCACCGTTAAACCGAGTTGATAAAACTACCCAGCACAACTGACCCCTTGTTAATCTGAATCACAAAGGCATCACTGTTAAACCAAGTTGATAAAAATACCCAGGACAACTGACCCCTTGTTAATCTGAATCACAAAGACATCACCGTTAAACTGAGTTGATAAAACCACCCAGCACAACTGATCCCTTGTTAACCTGAATCACAACGACATCACCGTTAAACTGCAACTTTCCTTTCTCATTTATCCCTAAGATCTCACATAAAGAACATTAAAAGTCCCACAGTTTTTACAAAATCAAACACAATAAAAGTTCCATCCATGTAAAACATCTCATCTCCTTAAAAATCCAAAATCTTTCTTAAAAGTTCAAAATCTCTCAATTGTGGGCTCATGTAAAAAAATCAAAATTAAGCTAAATATTTTCTTACTCAAGAAGGGAAAACAAGGGCACAGTCACAATTAAATCAAAGCAAAATCAAATTCCCAACAGTGTAAATAATGTAGTGTCTACTGTCTGGGATTCACTCTTGACCTTCTGGGCTTTTCCAAAGGGCTTGGGTCACTCCTCTGGCTCTACTCTCTGGCTCCACACAAAGACACACTGGGCTCTGGCTGATGCTGCTCCACTGCTGCTGGTAATCTTAATGATCAGTCCATGACACACACTGGCATCTCCAAAATGCTGGGGCCTTCTGCCACAACTGGGTTCCACTTTCACCCACAGCCTCTCATAGGCTCTTTTCAGGGACTCCAACCCTGCCACAGAGGGCCAATCCTCGGCTGCTCTCCATGACCCCTTCACATATTCAGAATGTGGCTCTTACACTACCAAGTTCGGCTGCCAGATGAACAACCTTGGCCACCTCTAAAACATGGCTTCTGTGAAGTGACTCTCAGGAAACACTTTCCAAAATATTTCACCTCCATTTCTCAGTGCCAGCTGACCAGCATCAAGGGTCCCAGCAAAGCAGAGAGTTCCCTTTAGTGGTTCTAGTATCTGGTTCATCACAGCTGATTTTTCAGTCCCTGCTAACCAGAGCCATGAAATTTTAATTCAAAATAACAAATAGCACCGACAGTCTTGAAACTTCCCCCTGAAACTTCACAAGCCAGGCCTCCATCTTCTGCACTGCCTTCAACATTTTCAAGCTCCCGCAGAACAAACAGCTCACCAAGCAGTGAACACTCAACCACTTCCACAGTCCTTCCCAGAACAACATGGTCGGGTCTCTCACAGCAACACTCTACTATCCTGGCACAAACTTCTGTCTTAAGGTTTCTATTGCTAAGACGAAACACCATGCCCAAAAGCAAGGGAGGAAAGGGTTGATTTGGCTACACTTCCACATCATAGTCCAGCATTGAAGGAACTCAGGACAGGAACCAAGCATGGTTGGAGTCTGGAAGCAGGAGCTGATGCAGTAATCATTGAAGGATGCTGCTTACTAGCTTGTTTCCCATGACTTGCTCAACCTGCTTTCTTCTAGAAACACCCACAATGGACCGGGTCCGTCCCCATCAATCACAAAATAAGAAAATGGCCTACCAGGCTTATAGCCTAATCTTATGGAGGCATTTTCTTAATTGAGGTGGTCTCCTCTCAGATTACTTGAGCTTGTGTCAAGTTGACATAAAAGTAGTCAGAGCAACTTCTTGGAGGAATCCAAGAGAACAGCATTCCTGAAATGAAATGGGCAAAGTACAGTGGCACAACAGGAAAATAGGGAGACAGCTGGGGAACCAGACCACAGGCATGATATGAATGACAAGTAAACCAGAACACTTTGAGAGTGAAGGGGTTAATGCTGCTAATAACTATAAAAAGAAAATAAACATAAAATTAAATATCTTAGATTAACCAAAATATAACCTCCATTTAAAAACCAATGCAATGAAGAATTTTTCTGTTTTGCTTTGCTTTGCTTTGCTTTGTTTTTTCTCATTCAGTGACAATGGAATTCACTAGTGAGTTTATATAGTCCAATAGCTACATGATCTCACTTGCATGAGTGAGGAACACTCTGGCTTTTGTGCTGAGAGTGGGAGCTAGTCAATATTGAAGCAGTGACAGGCTTCTGCAATCACCCAAGTGTGGGCTTGTGGTGGTTGAAATCAAAGCAACCACTGGGAAAGAGATTAATTGATAAATTGGATGTGAGGCACAGTAGGATAGAGATTGAGATGGCTCTAAGACAGTTCAAGCAATGCTTAGCAAAAAGTTAGAACAGCCTTTGTCTTAGTTAGGTTTCCATTACTGTGATAAATACCAATCCAATAGCTCTAAATTGTACAAATATTAAAAGTCCCCCAAGTATGCAACAGGTAGAAATGAAAACCAAAGGTGGCATGGCAACCATTGTGTGGTTCGACTTCGTTGGGTCTTTGTCAGACTTGTACTGGTCTTCTGAGTTTTGCCATTCCTGTCCAATATGGCTGTGCCACATCACTGAGGGAAGTCAGGCATGAACTCAAGTAGGGAAGGAACCTGGAGGCAAAAACTGAAGCAAAAGCCATGGAAGGGTAGGTACTGCTTACTGGCTTGCTCCTCGTGGCTTGCCAAATCTGCTCTCTTATGGAACCCAGGACCACCTTCCCAGGGATGGCACCACCCACAACAGGCTGGGCCCTCCCCATCATTCATTAATCAAGAAAATGCCCTACACAGCTACCTACAGGCCAATCTTTTTTTATTGAAAAAAAAACTCCCGCCTCCTCCCAGCCTTTCATTTCCCTCCCCTCCTTCCACTTCTCTCCCCCTCCCTCTCCAGTCCAAAGAGCAGTCAGGGTTCCCTGCCCTGTAGAAAGTCCAAGGTCCTCCCCCCTCCATCCAGGTCTAGGAAAGTGAGCATCAGACTGGCTAGGCTTCCACAAAGCAAGAACATGAAGTAGGATCAAAACCCAGTGCCATTGTCCGTGGCTTCTCAGCAGCCCTCATTGTCTGCCATGTTCAGAGATTCCAGTTTTATCCCGTGCTTTTTCAGTCCCAGTCCAGCTGGCCTTGGTGAGCTCCCAATAGATCAGCCCCACTGTCACAGTGGGTGCATGCACCCCTCGTGGTCCTGACTTCCTTGCTCATGTTCTCCCTCCTTCTGCTCCTCATTTGGACCTTGGGAGCTCATTCCGGTGCTCCAATGTGGGTCTCTGTCTCTATCTCGATCCATCGCCAGATGAAGGTTCTAAGGTGATATGCAAGATATTCATCAGTATGGCTATAGGATAGGGCCATTTCAGGTTCCCTATCCTCAGCTGCCCAAGGAACTAACTGGGGACATCGCCCTGGGCGCCTGGGAGCCCCTCTAGGTTCAAGTCTCTTGCCAACCCTAAAATAGCTCCCTTAATTAAGATATGTGCTTCCCTGCTCCCATATCCACCCTTCCTTTATCCCAACCATCCCATTTCCCCAAGTTCTCCCCATCCTCCCCTTCTCACTTTTCTCTCTTAAGAAGACATTGAAGAAGAGTCCCTCTTTCTAGATATGTCTAGGTTTGCATCCTCTTCTTGTCTTGTTTTATTCATCCCTTCAATCATTTTACTGAATTCCATGGATTTGAATATGATGTGTGTGTCTGTCTTACCTCTGGCCCCAATATAAAAATCATGTCTAGTATCCCAGACTTGAATACCTGCTGTTTTCCCCAATTTTTTTTTTTACTTGAAGAGTTAAATATAGCAAGATCATTCAATCCCAAGTGAACACATTGCCCTCTCCCTTTCAAACATTTTTCTCCTTTGGTCATCCCTCTTACCAGCTGGCAGATAGTTGTCCAATCAGTTCTGGGCAATGGGGGCAGCATTACCTTGACAGGATTCTTGATTTTTTACTTTCTCTCATACATTATATCCAAATCATCAGTAACATTAACTTTATCTTAAAATGAGACATAAACCCAACCATTTCTTTTTTTTCCAACACCATCTCCCAACTCTTACCCCACCCTACCTCTTTTGAATCACAAGCCCCACTCCTAACTTTTCCTTGGTTCTTCATTTGACCCTTAATTACCTACCTTCATACAGCAAAAATAATCATCCTATCAAGGCATTAATCAATCTTGTCTAGCATTTGCCTGTCTGCCTTATTCTCTTGAGAATATATATTGCCCTCTCTCTCACTCAGTCTTTATATCAATCAGGCTCAATTAAGAAACCAGAAATCCTTCCAAACTCCCCCAAACCATCAAAAACACAAACCTAGAGTTTATAAAGCTTAGAAGATATCCTTGGACCTTGCATTTTATTCTCAGTCTTTTAAACAGATACTGTGTGTGTGTGTGTGTGTGTG
>NW_004949124.1:1606323-1611344 GCF_000317375.1 Microtus ochrogaster | reverse complement strand
GCAGATATGAAGTCCATATGGAATGTCTTCTTCAAAGTTCTCATTTTTATTTTTTGAGGCAGGGTCTCTCACTGAACCTGTATCTCACAGATTCAGCTGACTAAATGACCAGCAAGCACCAGGGACCCTGTTTCTTCTGCCTCCCCAGCCCTGGCATTATAGGAATGTGCTGCCATAGATTGCTCTTTTATACGGGTACTGGAAATCAAACTCAGGTCCTTATCTTTGCACAGCAAATGCTTTACTGACTGAGACATCTCCCCAGCCCTTTAAACAGACACTTCTTCACTACCCACTCTCCCTTAAGCTCCAGGAACCTCACACTTCCTTCACACAGATGTCTCCAGATTCCAGAAGGGAACAAATGGGTCAAATGCCTTTAAATTGATTTCTCCTTTCTTCCCCTTATTCTTCAGCTAACATAGAAGAAAGAACATGAGCTTTGGAGTTGGACAGACTTGGAATGGCATCCTACCCAGTCACCTCTCTCACAGTCCCAACATTTCATCATTAATATAGGCACTTAACAGGGTTTTATGATACTCAGTGCAGCTCCTAGTTATTCTCTGGTCTCCATAGACACTGCCTTGTTCCTTCTCTGCTCCGTCCACAGTATCTCCTTAGTCTCCCCCTTTCTTCTTTTCTTAGTGTCTCTTTCTTCTGGGTCAACTTTGTGCACAGTCAACCAATGGATGTCTTGGCAAAATATAGTGGAAAATGAAGCAGTGACAGGCACTTGGACATTCTAAATCCCTGTTTCGGATGTCTTAGGTTACAACAGCAAGTGTGCCATTGATGCTGGCTTGATTCCTTGGTTTCACTTAAGCAGGAAAGACCGGCTTTTACCTTCCTACTTTTCCAGTCTGAATTCATGTGTAAGTGACCAATTTCTTCTGTGACCAAGAATAATGAGATCTCTGAAATATAGAGGACCTGAGAGGAAAATTCAGTGTAGAACTAAATTCATTTGATTGAATATTTAGATCTCACTGCTTGCAGAGAAACCATTTTTGTTGAAATAGAGAGTATGTGTCTCATGCCATATCTTTATTTATGTAACAAAGCTTAGTTTAGTAGGAAAATTCTATACGAAGGAAGGAAACCTACTCTTATACTATGCTTACCTATTTTATGAGAGGAATATGGGGGTGCAGACAGAAAACTTTTGTAAGGGAATAAAGACCTCTAAGATATCAGGTTCCTAGAAATCTCTATCTGTGGAAAAATAGAATCAAAAATAACAAACAGCAAATTACAGACTGAGCAGGTTGCAGGGATGATTTGTGGGGTATTTCTATCAGAACTGGTCCTGACTATAACTGCGAGATTTTATGAGGGAAATGAAGCAAATGACACAGTCTTCTGCCATTTACTAGCGTTAGATTTGATGATCACGTTTCACACACTGTGTGTTCCTAATGTACAAACATAATACACTGCTGTCTGAGGTTTTCAAAAACATGATTTTCTGTTTTGTTCATAAGGAAATGGTTGTTTGGGCTATGGTTATGTGACTTTTGCTTTCTGTTTTGTGGGGCTAAGTATACACAGTCATAAATCAGTGTTTCCAAAACCAGGCAGCCTCTCTTACCTGGAGGCACAGCTCAAGAAAAAAGGAGGTCCTTTTTCCATTGGAATACGTTCACGGTGTAAAAAAGTCGAGACATCAAAACCAGTGAAAAGATGGCTCAGTGACTAAGACTGGCCCTGGGTTGATTCCTAGGATCCATGCAGTTGAAGAAGAGAACCGACTCCCACATGCCATGGTATTGCCTTCACCAACAAACAAACAAATAAATAAATAAATATTTAAAAAGCTCAAAACAACTAGTGACCTGGAAGTTGGTGAGTTGGAGCAAGAGAACAGAAATCACTATACAAACTTGGATGACTCCATCACTGAATTCAAGTGGACACTTTCCATAGTCCTGTCTTAGTTACAGTTACTATTGCTATGAAGAAACACCGTGGCTAAAAGCAAGCTGGGGAGGAAAGAGTTGATTTGGTTTACGTTTTCACTTGTCATCCATCATGAAGGAAGTCAGGACAGAAACTCAAGCAGGGCTGGATCCTGGAGGCAGACACTGATGCAGAGGCTATGGAGCGGTGCTGTTTACTGACTTGTTCTCCAAGGCTTGCTCAGCCTGCTATCTTACAGAACCCAGGACCACCAGCCCAGGGATGGTACCACCCACTGTGGACTGGGCCCTCCCCTATCATCACTAATTAAGAAAATTTACTATAGTCTGATCTTATGGAAGCGTTTTCTCAATTAAGGTTCCCTCATTTTGAATGATTCTGGCTTATATCATGTTGACATAAAACTAGCCTTAGGCCTTAGGCCAAATAGGTTTTAACTTCTCCTTCTAAACACTGTGTAAAAGCAGAAACTGTTCAGCTATTCAGTGCCTTTGTTTATGTATCCGTAATTAACAACAGAAGGGAACTGAAAGCAGTGACCACAGATTACAAAAGGCTCTGGCTTTCTTTGACGGGAACATGATTTCCCCTTTTTCAAAGCTTGTCTAGCAGGACAGAGCTGTGCAAGGTTCTGTGAACCAGAACCCGAGAGAAGCAAGCAGAGGAGGGCAAGGAGCTGTCTCTCAAGCTCAAGAGATGGATCAGCAGTTAAGAGCACTCCCTGCTCTTCCAGAGGACCTAAGTTCAATTCCCAGCACCCACAACAGGTGGCTCACAACTGCCCGTAGCTCCAGCTCCGGGGAGGATCAAATTCCCTCTAGTGGCCTCCACAGACATCTTCATGTAGACATACCTACATGGAGACATATAATACGCACATAAATAAATTAATTAATTTAAATAAAGAGATCCTATCTCAAGATAAACCTGTCTTAATGCAAAGTCTATATTACCTGTACTATTGCAATAAGTATCTATACCTTACATTACTATTAATCAATAGTAAAATCTTTCATATTTCCAGATGATTTCAAGAATTCTTACTGTAGTCTATGTAGATAACAATAAATAAATAAATAAACAAACAAACAAACAAATAAATAAATACCCAATGTTGGCAGAGACCACTCATTTGTTCCTGGCTTCCCAGACCCAAAATAATCACACAGAAACTGTATTAATTAAAACAGTGCTTGGCCGATTATTTAGGCATATTGCTAGCTAGCTTTTATATATTAAATTAATCCATCTTTATTAATCTGTGCATCACCACAAGGTCATGACCTACTAGCAAGTTTCCAGCAGGCTCCCACAGGCATCTTTCTCCTTTGGTGACTACATGGCATCCCCCTGACTTTGCCTACTCTCTCCTCCTCTATCTGCTTGGAATTCCTGCCTTGCCCTATTCTGTGCTGCAATAGGCCCAAAGCAGATTCTTTATTAACCAATGGTATTCACAGCATACAGAGGGGAATCCCACATCACCTCTCCTTTTCTGTCTAAATAAAAAGGAAGGTTTTAACTTTAACATAGTAAAATTACATATAATAAAACAGGTATCAAGCAAGAATTACAGTTGCAATATTAATATCTTTTATTGTAACTAAGGAAAACTATAACTATCTATTCTCCATTAAAGACCCCAGAAGGATATAATATTCCCTAAGCTAACTGGAAGTACATTGTAAGCAACTTCCAAAACTCTAGAATTGACAGAAACATCTTGCTGTCTGTATGTTAACCCAAAGTTCTTTTGCAACATTGGGGCATCCATCTTCAGCCTGATAGGTTCATAGTATCTGGAAGACTTTTCCATGAAGCAGGAAATTTCAAAGACAGTTCTGCCTATATTGGCAGTTTGTCAGTCACTCTCTTCTGTGTCCTGCAGAATGTCTTGCAGACTCTTTCATGAAACAGGAACGCTGAAGGACTATCTCACCTTCTTTAGGCAACTACATCAGTCATTTTTCTGTAGGTCCCTCATGTCCAGTTTATACAGCATACATCAAGAAGTCCAGGCAAGAGCAATTTCTTGCCCAAATGGCTAACAAACTCCATCAGGAAACTCTTGAAGTAGATTAGTATTGCCAGGAGCAGATGAGTCGCAATGTCAGGAAAAATCCTAAGTTTTTAAAACATTTTATATTCCATATTCTGTTAGTCTTAGAAATATTTGAAGAATATCTATCCATCTGAAATAAATCTCTGAACATCTAGAAAACCTAACTAACATGACTACAAGCTTGACTGTTATAGATGACTATCTAGTAACCACTATTTTTTAATTATACATCACATTTTTAAATAAGCTGCAGAAACACAATACCTTAGTCAAGAGCAGAAATATACATATAACAAAATTGGCCTTAAATTTGTATCAATAAACTAAGAACCATACCAAGGCAAAGTATTCATCTGTATATCACATACCCCTTTAAATGTAAATAAACATTTATAAACAATGTTTTTTTGGGAATTTGTGTGTAGTTTACTCCAAACTGCTTCCTTCTTTTTATTGGGTGAAGTATTTGTCCATAGAGAACTTTCAGTGGGTCTTGTTCCATCAAACCACATTAGTCTGGAAGGAATTTACAGGTTCACATCTTCTGTGGAAACAAAAACAGAACCTCATTTTCAAAGCAACATATCCTTAGATCCAAATTTTGAAATCAAGATACCTTTAAAGTACATATGTTGGTTTAGCAGAGCAGCCTGTACTCTCTGTACTTAGCTCCTTCACAGTCAAAAAAAATTCAATGAAAACTCTGTGTATTTTCCATCTTTACATAACCTATTTTTCTTTATCCTTTAGTCTATGACTGTCTGTATTCTGTATCTTTAAAGACTGCTTTTTTAATGATTTACTTCTTTTTATAAGTCTCTGTACTCTTTTTCTTCTGTTTCCCAAGCCTATGTACACGTATCCAACACTGTGACCCATTTAGAGGTCTTTTCCATCTGAATTTGTCTTTGTTACATATCTGTAATGATTTTCTGACCAGGACCACTTCTTAAAATGCTAAGTGGAGAAGGTAGGACTAAGATTGCTTTTCCCTTTTGACTCTGCCCAGTCCAACATGGTCTGTTCACTGGCTCTGACA
>NW_004949124.1:1604923-1605511 GCF_000317375.1 Microtus ochrogaster | reverse complement strand
CTCTCTCTCTCTCTCTCTGCACACGGACCTCACCAGGCCTGTACACCCCCCTCCCATAAACTCCTAAGCAGGTTTGTTGTATGTTCTGTGTTTCCTTCTCACTCGCGTCAGGTAATTTCAGTGGGTATAAACAGAACCTCATTATTAGAGGTTCTAATAAAGGGCTCTTTATTAGAAGCCCTTTCTGTCTAATCTTACCCTCCACCAACTCATTTTATATCCCAAGAGAACCTGGAACCATTCGTCCCTTCTGCCTCCTCCATCTCCCTGGGATGATGGACATGCACCTCCACACCTGGTTTGGAATCTAATCTTTTGAAACACTGTCCCACACAATAGCTTCTTCACTTATGTTTCAACATGAACTATCTTTAATTAGAAATATTCTATGGAGAATAATGATATAAGCTGTGTCTTTGTATACTCAAGAAAGCTTTAACAAAGTCTGAAATTTTTCCACTCTTGCTCCCAATATCTCTTTTTAAAAAATAAGCCATTACTAATACATTTGAGAGCTGGAGATGTATCTTAGTTGGTGGAGTGCTTGCCTAGTGTTCCACCTTGGTTTGCCTCCATGTCACCAAAAAA
>NW_004949124.1:1601714-1604823 GCF_000317375.1 Microtus ochrogaster | reverse complement strand
CAGGAGTGATGGTCAAAAACCACATTTATCTCAATACTCATACCTCAAAATAAGTTTTATTTCTGCATAGGAAAAGTTCCTAAAATTTGTTTTTCAAGCATCTTCGTTTTTACTGGATTTTTCTCCTTTGTATGAATTTTAGAATTATCATATAAATCCCCATAAATTGTTCCATTAGAATTTTCACTCAAAATGCACTTCCTTCAGAACCAGGTAGTAGTTGAAGACTTGACACAATTACACTATTGGGTCGTCTTACAGAAAAACAAAATATATATCTCCATCTGCTCAGGAACAATTTGTCCTTTGATACATTCAGTAATGTTTTCTGTAATGACTTTACATCATTCATTCATGAATAACTTTGGGATTTGCTGCTCTGTGAGTGATGCTTTCCATTCTGTATGGATTATTGCTGTTGTAAGAAAGGCTGCTGATTTTACACATCAGCAGATATGCTACACTACCCTTTGACTTGTGCTTATTTGCTTTGAAATGCTTTTGAATCTTCTATGTATATAATAATATATCTGTAGACAGTGACAGTTTATATTTTCATTTCAATTTTTATATCTTAAATTTTCCGTGTCTTATTTATTAACTATGACTTACACTGTTGAATTGTAAAAGTAAGCACATTTTCCTTATTCTTGAATTTTAGATAGTAAATACAATGCTTTCATATTATTTGAAGCATTTTATTTAACAAGTTAAGGGGGCTCTTTTTATTTTCAACTTAAGAGGCTTGTGAGGGCAAAAGGAGAAAAGCAGCTGGGACCGCAAAAGTTGAGAAGCAGAGCAAATGTTAGCTTACACAAAGCCCTAAGCTACATCTCAGCACTGAAAAAAATTAAAAAGAGTCTTTTTATTAATTACGTTTTTTAAAAAATTCCTCTATCATCATGTATAAAAAGCTAGAAGACAGGATTTTGAAAGCTTTCATCATTAAAAAAAATATTTGAAGAGAATCGTGTAATCAGATATAAATATCACATAATGTATATGGTATTGAAATATCACATAGAAACCCTTAATGTTTACAAATTTTATTTTCTATGTATCAGTTAAATTATAACTATTTTAAAATTGTCATATAGCATTTCCTTGAATCTATGAGTGTCGTGAGAATAAGTTTTAGGCACATATATTATGTAAAATTTAATATTGTTTCATATTAATTTTATTATAGTGGGTTATATAAAGTCATTTTCATGCAAGTATATAATGTGCTTACCAAAGTGAAATCAAAACTAGATAAACCATTTAAGCACACCTATAACCCCTAATAAAATAGAAGTAGTAATTAAAATCTCCCAAACAAAAGAAAGGCCCAGGCCAAGTGGCTTTAGTGCCAAATTCTATCACATTTTCATAAAATTAAATGCCAATACTCTTAAAATTACTCCACAAAATAGAAACAGAAAGAACATTGCCCAATTCTTTTCTCAAGGCCTGTCACTCTAATACCTAAACTACATATAGACTCAAGAAAAAGAATTATTGATCAGTTTCCTTTATGAACGTAGATGCAAAAGCCCTCAATAAAATACTTGCAAACTGAGTCCAAGAACACATCAAGATCATCCACCATGATCAATTAGGCTTCATCCTTCATCCCAGAATGGTTCAACATACATAAATCCATAAATTTAAGCCACCACATAAGCAACATGATCATCTCATTAAATGCAGAAAAGGCCTTTGACGAAATTCAACACTGTTTGGTGATTTAAAAAAAAGTCCTGGAAAGACAAGGAACACAAGGGGCATACCTCAAAATAATGAAGGCAATTTAATTTACAGAAGCCCACAGCAAACATCAACCTAAATGAGGAGAAACTCCAAGTATTTCCATTAACGTCAAGAACAAGACAAGGTTGTCCAGTCTCGCTATATCTATTCAATATCGTACTTGAAGTCTTACCTAGAACAGTAAGACCTTGAAGGAGAGCAAGGGGATACAATTCATTTACAGATAATATCACTGTCTTCATAAGTGACCCAAAAAATTCTACCAGGAAACTTCTATGACTGATAAACACTTCTGTCAGCAAAGCACCAGGAAACAAAATTAATACACAAAAATCAGTAGCCTTCCTATATATACACATGACAAATGGATCAAGAAAGAAATCAGGAAAACTACACCTTTCACAATAGCTTGCAAAAACAAAATATTGTAGTGATAGACCCAACCAAGCAAGTAAAAGAATTGTATGATTAAAAACTTTAAGATATTAAAGAAAGAAATTAAGGAAGCTATCAGATGGAAAGATCGCCCATGCTCATGGGTAGGCAGGATTAGTATAGTAAAAATGGCCATCCTACTGAAAGCAATCTACAGGCTCCATGCGACCCCCACCAAAAGTCCAACACAATTCTTCACAGAACTTGAAATGACAATCTCAGCTTCATATGGAAATACGCACACACATACACAAACACACACACACACACACACCAAAAAAAGACTGTTAAAATGATTCTGAATAATAAAAGACCTGTTGTTAAGTACCACCATTTCCAATTTAAAATTGTATTGCAGTGCTATAGTAATAAAAACAGCATGGTATTGGTACAAAAACAGACACATTGACCACTGGAATCAAATTGAAGACACAGACATAACTCTGCACACCTGTGGACATCTAATTAGAAAAACACAGTGGGGGGGGAACATCTTCAACAAAAGGTGCTGGCTAACCTGGATGTGGCAAAATGCAAATAGATCCACATTTATCACCATGCTCAAAAATAAACTTCAAATAAATCAAAGACCTCAAAATAAGGACAGATACACTGAATCTAATAGAAGAGAACATGTGGAATAGTCCTGAACTCATAGGCACATAAAAAGACTTTCTAATCAGAACACTGGTACGCAGGCACTAAAATCAACAATTAATAAATGTGACCTCGTGAAACTGAAGAGCTTCTATAAGGCAAAGGACACCATCAATTGAACAAAGCAGCAGCCTACAGATGGGGAAATAGTTTGCCAACTATGCATCTGATAGATGTTAATATCTATCAGATAGACTTAATATCTAAACATTATTTTAAAATGCAAAATAACTGGACATCAACAAAACACACAACCAGCCAGGCA